>NC_084743.1:47398731-47418731 GCF_033978785.1 Entelurus aequoreus
TTTCCACTGTTCACTTTCTTTAAAATTTTCACAGAACTATATCAATGTGCAGTGTCTCATGCAGCATCTTAAGTGGTGTTACCAATTGTTAATTTTAGTCCTGTTTCTTTTACACCGGGTCGAGGGGGAGGAGTCCCAGCCCCGCTTTACCTCTTGCTTGGTATAAACTATTTGCGTGCCTAACAGAATTGCTATTGCGACATCCAGTGGACTCATTTAGAACAGCAGTTTTTTTAATTAAAAAATGCAGCTCAATTTTACACTTAGCAAACTCATCTCGCGGGTCTTATTGAACCTGATTAAGTCCATGTTTGACATACCTGGATTAGATGCTCAGAAACTGCTGACCCTTTACTTTTGTAGAAGGGTTTTGTTGACAAAACACACATTGTACTCACAGGGGTCAACAGGTGAGGTCCACTGCGAGAAGGTGACATGTCCAGTGTTGACCTGCAGTCATCCTGTAAGACGCAATCCCTCGGACTGCTGTAAAGAATGTCCGGATGAGGAGGAGAAGACCCTGGGTGGACTGGAGGACAGTGATATGATGCAGGCAGACGGCCCAAGGCACTGCAAATTTGGCAAGAACTTTTACCAGAACAGTGACAACTGGCATCCGTGGGTACCGCTGGTGGGCGAGATGAAGTGCATCAACTGTTGGTGTGATGTAAGTACCAGCAGAGCAATGTGGGCATAACTCTCATTATACGGGATGTCCTCTGTCTACTGTAGGTATGATAATCAGTAGGAAAGGGATTTATATGGCCACATTCCTGGGTGAATCTCGCGTGAGAGGAAGGGGTTATCATTTTGCAATGCAGTCTGCTGAAAATGATGGAAAGCGCCACTTTACATAGCAACTGACGCTGTGGTCCAAGTTGGAATTGCCACAGAACACATTTTAAGATATTCAACACTCTACTGCCATCTGGAGGCTAAACTAGATAGTGCACCCCCTCAATTCTTCACGTTTCATGTGTCAGGTAAACCGTGACGGATATGAACCCCCTGCCTACTGTAAGTCGATTTTTAATGTTTGTCTGAACAAATAACACTTACATTAACATCAATGCCGTTGCAGGTGAAAAACATGAATAAATATAAAAATATTAAAGACAAGAATTAAGTACAATAGTAATACAAGAAAATAACTCTTTATTTGTATCCCTTTGGCTGGCTTATTGGGAGGAAGAAGTAGGATGTTATGATCAGTTGCACCAGATCATATCCTTTGTTGTTTGCATCATATCATTTGCCCGTGTTTAGTGTGTTTTGGTTCCATGCGCCACACGGATCCTTTGCTTACCTTCTGTTGTTAGGAGCAACAGCTACACACCTGTCCTCATTTTATGATTAGTGTTGTCACCTGGTGTAAAGCTAATCATCGTCTTTATTTATAATTGTCTCGCCATGCTGTTAGTGGCTGGTCCATTGTTCGCCACACGCGACTGTATTTGTTGGTTTGGTTGTTTGTTTCATGCTACTTATGCTTAAGCTTATCTCCATGCTTTGCTTAGCTAGCACCTAAGTTGTAAGTTTTCGTCTTGTGTGTCGAAGTAAAGATGCATCTTACCTGCAAACTGCCTGAGGTCCTCCGCATCTTTTGGAATCACAAATACTTCACAACAAGCCAGCATACAACATTGTTTTAGTTATCCCACAATGTGGACATTATGTTGTTGCAGTGCAGGTTTTTACATACAGGAGTGTGTAACGCTCGCATGGGCTAGGCGGGTTAAGAGTGTAACCCGTGTAACAGAAGATGGTTTGTCTAGGAGCCTGAGGTATGAAAGATGATGACAACTAGTTATCTTGGTTTCGACTGCATAAAATGTATTGACACAAGAATATAAATGCCACAGATGGCACACTAGGAAAAAGTAAAAAAAATGCCCTAAACAAAAATACAAGATGCAGTCCTGCTGCCTTCTCGAAATCAATTCACAGTTCAGTTCAAAAGGTACGCAAACGCTTTCGCGTCAGTCCAAAGTTCAGTTCAAAAACAAAAGTAATCCAAAAGGTTCGCGGCGGAGGAGAAAAAAATGCTTGTCCTACCACGTAGTTGTTTAGCTCGCCATTTGTTGAGTTGAGTTTGAAGGTGGATAGGGAGCTCAGGTTGTTTGGGTCAACGGGTGTTCCTTCCTGGAAAAAAAACCTGACCTGAAAGTCCAAAAAAACAAAGTGAGTAACCTAGTTACCTCTTCACTAGCAAAGTACATTATATATGTACTTGAAAGCATAATGTAAGCATTCGATTGTCCGGAATGACTATTTTTTGTACTAATAAACCAATTGATATGACATAATTAACCATGTTGATTAATATACAATCATGAGTCCAATTAAAATTAACATTCATAATACAGATCATGATTTCTTATCTAAAGTGATAAAACTCAATCATAGATCAATTACAAATTCAAACAATCATGAGTCCAATTAAAATGAACATTCATAATACATTTCTAATAATACAGATCATGATTTCTTATCTAAAGTAATAAAACTCAATCATAGATCAATTACAAATTCAACACTTCTACATGTGTGTGGGAAAGAAGTGCCATGTCATCAACAAAATCAAGATCATCCAATTGTGTCCATTGGATACCATTCCTCTTCTGGGCAGTTGATGTCTTGATTACCCAATCTATTGCCAACAGAAAAAGGAAGGGTGAGAGCATCCTTGCCTCACTCCTGTACTCACTTGGAAGGCATCGTAAACTGCTGGCCATGAACCACTCTGCAGGTCATTCCTTCATATGAGTTTCTGATGATGTTAGTGTTCTTTACTAGTATCCCATAGCATCTCAACAGTCTCCAGATGGTCTGCCTATCCACACTGTCAAACGCCTTTTCATAGTCAATAAAACTCACTTAGAGAGGTGAGTTCCAGTCCAAAGACCAGGGCTACACGATTATTGCCAAAATAATAACCACAATTATTTTTTATCTTGTTGAAATCAGGATTAATAACCACGATTATTCATTATGTTACATAAAACATTTTGTATTGCACTTTCTATTTAGAACGAACAAGATGATAACTTAGGTTTCATTTCATTTCAAAATAAAACCTAAAATAGAAATAAGTCATAAGTAATACAATTTAAATTTATAAAAGACAAAGGGCTAACTAAAAAATAAATGTCATTGAAGATTTTCTTCATGAATTGCAAACAAGTGACAAAATAAGAATATGCACAAAAGATATGCTACAAGGAAGACAGTGTACTGCTCACAGTATTTATAGGACATACTGTATGTCTCTGTCCAAATAAATATTTTTTTCGTCCATTATTTTGGCGTGTCTTTGAGAGGTGGATGTAAACTGTATTTTGTACTTTGTCCGCCCTGCTTTTGTGGCTGTTTGTTGGGGCTTTGTACGCATGATGGTCGGTGCAACCACAACTCTGGTTGGACTGTTAACTTCACGTCACCGGCAAACAATGGTGGTTGAGTAAAGAAGGGGAGTGTTGTCAGTGCTTAATGTGTCGCCGCAACTCAATGACTTGTTTCGATGTGCACATTTCCGGCTTTAGGGTATTGAGCTAAAGGACGCCTAGAGCAGTGGTCCCCAACCACCGGGCCGCGGCCCGGTACCAATCAGTCCACGGACCAGTACCGGGCCGCACAAGAAATTTTAAAAAAAGAAAGAAAAAAAAAACATTTATTTTTATTTTTTATTTTTATTAAATCAACATAAAAAACACAATATATATTATATATCAATATAGATCAATACAGTCTGCAGGGATACAGTCCGTAAGCACACATGATTGTATTTCTTTATGACAAAAAATAAAAATAATAAAAATACCATAACCCCGAACATTCAAGCGTAGCTACAAAAAGGTTGGAGACCACTGGCCTAGAGAACGGCGGGGTGTGCAGGCGGGTTCTGGGTTCAAAATGTGTTCTTGTTGGCAACCTCTGGATTTCTCTGTGGGACGGGAGAGTACTGATGTGATAAATACATTTAAAAATATATATATTTTCAGGATCTACTGGCGACCAGCCCATCTGTCGTCACCCTACGTTCCAGACATCCTACTCACTCTTACTCAATCTCACATTAAACCAATGTCTTTCGTTCGGCCCCTGGTTGGTTGTCAAAGTGCTTGATTTGATACCTGCTTCTTAAAGGTTAATATTGCTGACAATCGCCCTCATTCAATTGTAGCAGCCAAAATCGTGGTTGTGATTAAAATTTGATTATTTGTGCAACCCTACCAAGGACTGTTCCAGGATCATTTGTAGGGTTGTTATCTGGCTAATGCATGATTTACTCTTCCCGGAGCTAGCTTGTTGATCTCGGAGATGAGGGTCAACTGCATCTTTCATTCATTTAGGACAGGGGTCTGCAACCTGCGGCTCTGGAGCCACATTCGGCTCTTTTATCCCTCTGTTGGGGTTCCAGATAGCTTATGCTTCTGTGTACTGTTGTCACTATGCTGTCTCTTGAAAACTGTATATGTAGCATTATCTTCAATATTGTGATCAAATAGGTTTTGATTGGGTTGAAACGGGCCCAAATGGCTCTTTAGGTTGCCAAACCCTGGTTTAGGAGGACTCTATTGACAATCTTAGCTGGGTTTGACGGCAGTGTTATCCCCGTGTAGTAAGATCAAGGCAGGGTCACCCTTCTTTGGGAGCTCGATAAGGTGCTTTGATGGAATTTCCTCCTCCCCCCAGATGTTTTGGAATAAGGGAAAGACCATTTCAACAGTGGTCACTTCATCTGCTTTCAAAGCTTCTGCAGAAATGATGTGTGGCCCTGCTGATTTAACTTTTCTCAATCCCTTGGTGACCTCATACATTTCTTCCTTCGTTGAAACATCACAGATGATAGGAAGGTAACTATTGGCTGGTTGGATATTATTGTGTTTGAAGGAGAGAGATGTTCAAGAGATTTTCAACATGCTCAACCAATCTATGATTTTGTTGTTCTATGCATGGAATATGTTTCCTTCTTTGTTCCTCACTGGCCTCTCTGGCTGATGAAACTTGCTTGAGAGCTTTTAGATCATAGTATACAGCTCCCTCATGTTACCCTTTTGTGCCGCCTCTTTTGCTAGTGCCTCAATTTAATTTATTTTATTTGCCCTTATCTATCCTTATCCCCCTCTTAGCTATTCTATTTGTTTCTGAATACGGTTCTTGAGTTTAGACTTTTCTAGCACGTGTGTGGCTATTTGTTATTTCTGCCTTCTTCTTTGTCCTGTCATGGCTGATTGGCAACACTAAATTGGCCCTATTGTGAATGTGAGTGTAAAAAGGTTGTCCATCTATCAATGTTGGCCCTCCGATGAGGTGGCAAATTGTCCAGGCTATACCCGAGTGCAGCGGGGATAGGCTCCAGCCCCCCACATCCCAGAGAGGGACAAGCGGTAAAAAATGGATTCATGGATTCTTTCTTAGGATACTACTGAGATCCATTATTTTTGCCCGTTTTTTGTAACCTAGCACTTTCTCACATGTTAATGTTATTTACTCTTTAATGTTCTGCCACTTTTTACCCATGGTCCCTCCCTCGTTCTGGTGTTGCAGAATCTGGGTCTTTTTCAAGTGTATGGTTCTCAACTCTTCTAGCCTGGCTGTTTCTTTCAGAGCAGTGATAGTGTATCTCTGGCGTTGGCTGATTTGTCCTGCTCAGTTCCGTCTAAGCTTGAGCTTCATGGGGCCAGAAGGTGTTAGTCTGATGCAACATCCGCTCCCTTTCTTACTGGAACATCTTCAAGAGATTTTCTGAACTTTTTCCCTTTGCAGATATGGTTGATGTGGTGTTCAGTAGTTAGGTCTGGTGACACCCAGGTCACATTTTGTATCCGTTTATATTGGAAGAAGCTCCTGCCACTAACTAGGTTGGGAGAGGCATGCTGGTTGGCAAACTTTAACTTTAACTTAACCTTTCCCCATTCTTGTTCTCCAAGCCTTTTTTTCCCATTACTTCCTAACACTTTTGGAAGTCAACCATAGTTGGGCGTGTCTGGATGATGGTCAGCAGTCTGTTGTAGAAATCCTCTTTGACATTCGCATCACTCTCATTAATTGACTGATATCCATGTTGTGTGAAAGCAGGCAGCGAGTACCCCTGGGCTATGTGCATCCCATCCATTGAGGGCTCTCTGTGCCCTCTTTGTCTACATCAATACCACTTGCTTCCTCGTGGTCTAAGAACAGCAGCATCTCGCCTATGGCGAGATTCTGCTGAACAGAGCCTGACTACCTAGACTCACTGATTCCCAGAAGATCTAGTTTATAGTGTCTCATCTTGGTTGCCACTTGAGCGGTTTTGCCGGTTTCAAATATGGTTCTGACGTCCCATTTTTCCAATGTTAGTGGTGGTCCTGGTAGAGATGATGGTCGTCGGCCGAGTAGCTTCCAAAGAGTTTTACTACTAGTCGTCATACTTTCTACAGCTGTGCGTCCATCCTCTCCCAGGACCTTAGTTACTTTGGAGTATCTTGATTGTGAATCTGTAACAGTGTTCTCTTTCCGTGGCGGGGTTGTTGACTCCACGCCCAACCCCCAACCTGAAGGTCCAGATCCTGCCCTTCGTCTTCCCTTTGCTTGGTTGAAGCTAGTAGAGACCTAGTCGCCGCCAGCATAGTACTCAGGGTCACGGATGCACACAAGCCTCCCCATCACAGCTGAGGTAGCAACGCCTTGAGATCAGATATATACAAGTGATGGAAAACCCATTGGTATTCACAGTTTATTTTGGTTGTATAAATATTAAATAATTTTGTGTGATGATTGACTGGCTGAACTCTTTAATTGGCCGTTTTCTATGACTGGTGCACAAAGTCAGAACACCAGGTGCTTGGAATGCTATGTCCTGTGAAAGTGCTCATGCTGTGGCAAAAGTGCTAAAAGTAGTACATATTAGGAAAACCGGGAAAGACAAATTTTAGCAGAAGTGGCTGGCTGAGTAACTTTTAAAAACCTGGTGTAAACCCGGAAAGGAATTCTGCAGTGTGTGCACATCGACCTTTTAAACTTTGCATAATGGGCATCAAAACAGTGACTAACATGCTATCAGCTAATCACAAGCCGGTGCATAGAGGCAGGCAGCAGTTAACGTGCCTTTTGGTTTGACCAATTATCTGCAGTACGATATGGGTATTGTTTTAAGTTGCATTAAAAAGGGCATTAAAAAGCATTACCGTATTTTCTGGACCATAAGGCGCACCGGATTATAAGGCACACTGCCGATGAATGGTCTATTTTTTAAAATCGTTTTCATATATAAGGTGCACCGGATTATAGGGCGCAATAAAGGAGTCATATTATTATTTTTTTTTTCTAAATTTGAAACACTTCGTTGTGGTCTACATTAGAGACGTCCGATAATATCGGACTGCCGATATTATCGGCCGATAAATGCTTTAAAATGTAATATCGGAAATTATCGGTATCGGTTTCCCTCCCACCGCCAAAAACATGCACCTGGGGATAGGTTGATTGGCAACACTAAAATGGCCCTAGTGTGTGAATGTGAGTGTGAATGTTGTCTGTCTATCTGTGTTGGCCCTGTGATGAGGTAGCGACTTGTCCAGGGTGTACCCCGCCTTCCGCCCGAATGCAACTGAGATAGGCTCCAGCACCCCCCGCGATCCCAAAAGGGACAAGCGGTAGGAAAATGGATGGATGGATGGTTTCTAAAAGTAAAATATATTACTTTTTAAAACGCCGCTGTACGGAGTGGTACACGGACGTAGGGAAAAGTACAGAGCAGTTGCGTCTCCCAGTCATACTTGCCAACCCTCCCGATTTTCCCGGGAGACTCCCGAATTTCAGTGCCCCTCCCGAAATCCCCCGGGGCAACCATTCTCCCGAATTTCTCCTGATTTCCACCCAGACAACAATATTGGGGGTGTGCATTAAAGGCACTGCATTTGCGTGCCGGCTCAATCACATAATATCTACGGCTTTTCACACACAAGTGAATGCAATGCATACTTGATCAACAGCCATACAGGTCATACTGAGGGTGGCCATATAAACAACTTTAACACTGTTACAAATATGTGCCACACTATGAACCCACACCAAACAAGAATGACAAACCCATTTCGGGAGAACATCCGCACCGTAACACAACATAAACACAACAGAACAAATACCCAGAACCCCTTGCAGCACTAACTCTTCCGGGATGCTACAATTCACAGCACACGCTATCCCGCCAAACACCCCCCCCCCTCCCCCACACCCACCTCAACCTCCTTATGCTCTCTCATGTCCCAAATTCCAAGCCGCTGTTTTGAGGCACGTTAAAAAAAATAATGCACTTTGTGACTTCAATAATAAATATGGCAGTGCCATGTTGGCATTTTTTTCCATAACTTGAGTTGATTTATTTTGGAAAACCTTGTTATATTGTTTAATGCATCCAGCGGGGCATCACAACAAAATTAGGCATAATAATATGTTAATTCCACGACTGTATATATCGGTATCGGTTGATATCGGAATCTGTAATTAAGAGTTAGACAATATCGGAATATCGGATATCGGCAAAAAAGCCATTATCGGACATCTGTAGTCTACATACCATGTAATGGTGGTTCTTTGGTCAAAATGTTGTATAGATTATGTTTTACAGATCATCTTCAAGCCGCTTTCTGACCGTCGCTTCCGGATGCGCCGTTTTGTGGGGGGTCTTATTTACGTGGCTCACCTTTGGCAGCGTCTTCTCCTCGTCATCTTTGTTGTAGCGGTGTAGCGTGCAAGGACGGGAGTGGAAGAAGTGTCAAAAAATGAAGCTAACTATTTTAATGACATTCAGACTTTACTTAAATCAATAACGGAGCAGCATCTCTTTGAGCACCGTGTTTTATGTTCTATATTTTCAATGGAACATATAAAAAGTTTGTGTTGTTAACTTGAGTCATATTGCCATCGTAGTGCAGCCTACACTTTGTTCTTATGTTTGACTGCCATCTACTCGTCACACTTATCATCACACTATGTACCAAATAAAATAGCTTCGAGGTGGGTAAGCTCAACCAAACTTATTCTTTACATTAGGCCCACCCGGTTATAAGGCGGACTATAAGGACTTTAAGTGCGCCTTATAGTCCGGAAAATACGGTAAATTAAATATGCTGATTACTGCAGAAACCCTGAATAAGGAACAAGTCATTACATTTTGTGGCTAATCCTGATAATTTCTACTATGTTATCTTACATTTGTTTATATTATGAGCTTTAAAGGCCTACTGAAACCCACTACTACCGACCACGCAGTCTGATAGTTTATATATCAATGATGAAATCTTAACATTGCAACACATACCAATACGGCCGGGTTAACTTATAAAGTGCAATTTTAAATTTCCCGCTAAACTTCCGGTTGAAAACGTCTATGTATGATGACGTATGAGCGTGACGTCAATAGTTAAACGGAAGTATTCGGACACCATTGAATCCAATACAAAAAAGCTCTGTTTTCATCTCAAAATTCCACAGTATTCTGGACATCTGTGTTGGTGAATCTTTTGCAATTTTTTTAATGAACAATGAAGACTGCAAAAAAGAAAGTTGTAGGTGGGATAGGTGTATTAGCGGCTAGCTGTAGCAACACAACCAGGAGGACTTTGACTTGGATAGCAGACGCGCTATCCGACGCTAGCCGCCGACCGCACGGATGATCGGGTGAAGTCCTTCGTCCTTCCGTCTATCGCTGGAACGCAGGTGAGCACGGGTGTTGATGAGCAGATGAGGGCTGGCGTAGGTGGAGCGCTAATGTTTTTATCATAGCTCAGTGAGGTCCCGTTGCTAAGTTAGCTTCAATGGCGTCGTTAGCAACAGCATTGTTAAGCCTCGCCAAGCTGGAAAGCATTAACCGTGTATTTACAGGTCCATGGTTTAATAGTATTGTTGATTTTCTGTCTATCCTTCCAGTCAGGGGTTTATTTCTTTTGTTTTTATCTGCATTTAAGCACGATGCTATCACGTTAGCTCCGTAGCTAAAGTGCTTCGCCGATGTATTGTCGTGGAGATAAAAGTCACTGTGAATGTCCATTTCGCGTTCTCGACTCTCATTTTCAAGAGGATATAGTATCCGAGGTGGTTTGAAATACAAATCCGTGATCCACAATAGAAAAAGGAGAGAGTGTGGAATCCAAAGAGCCAGCTTGTACCTAAGTTACGGTCAGAGCGGAAAAAAATGCGTCCTGCACTGCACTCTAGTCCTTCACTCTCACGTTCCTCATCCACAAATCTTTCATCCTGGCTCAAATTAATGGGGTAATCGTTGCTTTCTCGGTCCGAATCGCTCTCGCTGCTGGTGTAAACAATGGGGAAATGTGAGGAGCCTTTCAACCTGTGACGTCACGCTACTTCCGGTACAGGCAAGGCTTTTTCTATCAGCGACCAAAAGTTGCAAACTTTATCGTCGATGTTCTCTACTAAATCCTTTCAGCAAAAATATGGCAATATCGCGAAATGATCAAGTATGACACATAGAATGGATCTGCTATCCCCGTTCAAATAAAAAAAATCATTTTAGTAGGCCTTTAACTTCTCTATGTATGTTTATGCTAGCTTCTCTGCCTCCACCCACAGAGACAAAGACATTGGATGACTTTCTTTCATTCCTATAGATAAATCAGAAATGTATGGCCGGATTTACTGTCTGGATCACTGTCTGGATTCAAGACTTTTTTAATAATGAGAGAATAGGAGGTCTGCACTCTTCAAGTGCTTACTAGCCGATAAATAATTTATGGGAGTTTATTGCAACCACGCTGTAAGAAGTATTAAAATTCACCTGAACCCTGACTATAAGCAATAAAACACCTTTGGGATGAAGAATCCTATACACGGGATTGCGAGCCACGCCTTCTAATCCAGCATCAGTGATCTCACACACGTTCTTCACTCATAACTTGGTAGAAAGCCTTGTTATAAACTGTTAGGGTTGCAAAGTAAGTAACAACGCTAAGACCGTGGCTCTATTCAAACACTTGGCCTGATCCACTAAAGGTTTGTTAAAACTAGGGTTGTCAAACGATTAAATATTTAAACACAATTAATCGCATTTGTTCATAGTTAACTCAAAATGAATCGCGATAATTGCAAATAGGAATAATTTTTCATCATTAATAAGTGTACCCTAGACAGATAATTTTCAGGGAGTGGGGGACTATCCCAGCTGTAATCTGTGATATGTCTACCTGAATAATCTGAATCATTCTGTAATTGAGGTCTTGACCAGAACATGTTCTAAAATAATTTACACAATATTTCAGCCAGCAAACCCCCCGCCCTCATATTCCTCAACTGATGTACTAGCATTTGTTTAGGTGCAAATATCACAGAATAACATTACAAAACATCTCTGACAAAGCATGATCATAATGTAAGACATTGTTATTTTGTTAATGTCAGGGTTTCCCCTAAATTGCCAAAATACTTGTGGCAATGGGGCATGGTCGATATGACGTCATCGCATGATTTGCTATGATGCATATATATTCTTGAATAAAAAATCTGAATATACATTAAAAACAAATCAAAACAAATATGTTAAGTATAGTAATAACATATACATGTTTTCTTACATAATATTGTTTTGTTCCATTTTTAAATTGTTGCTGCTAATTGTACAATGTACTTTGCTGAGAATGTTTTTTGTTTTTTTAAGTATGTCTAGAAAAGATATGCAAACTGGCAGTTGCGCAGAATTAGCTGTGAGAAACAAGGCTATTGCACTGCAGCTCTACCCTATGTATTATAGTCAACATATATGAACTGTCAAAAAAAAGAATATTAGACATAATCTATTCAGCAATATAATTTCATAAGTTTATAGCTGCTGGATGACTTAAAGGCCTACTGAAACCCACTACTACCGACCACGCAGTTTGATAGTTTATATATCAATGATGAAATCTTAACAATGCAACTCATGCCAAAACGGCCGGGTTAGATTAGTAAAGTGCAATTTTAAATTTCCAGCGAAATATCCTGCTGAAAACGTCTCAGTATGATGACGTTTGCGCATGACGTCACGGGGTTTAGCGGACATTTTGGGACACCATTGTGGCCAGCTATTAAGTCGTCTGTTTTCATCGCAAAATTCCACAGTATTCTGGACATTTGTGTTGGTGAAACTTTTGCAATTTGTTTAATAAACAATGAAGACAGCAAAGAAGAAAGCTGTAGGTGGGAAGCGGTGTATTAGCGGCCGGCTGCAGCAACACAAACACGTAGAGAACTGGGACAACAGAGACTCGTACGTGCGTGCCGCTATGTGCATGTCATGTACGTGACTTTGGGGAAATATATGTGCTGTATGAACTTTGCGGAAGTGAACGGTACTTTGGGCTGTGGGATTGAGTGTGTTGTGCAGGTGTTGGATTTGTATTGGTGGGTTATATGGACGGGAGGGGGGAGGTGTTTGTTATGTGGCATATTAAATATCAGCCTGGTTGTGTTGTGGCTAATAGAGTATATACCTGTATATGTCTTGTGTTTATTTATTGTTTTTGTCATTCCCAGCTGAATATCAGGTCCCACCCGCCTCTCACAGCATCTTCCCTATCTGAATCGCTTCCACTGCCCTCTAATCCTTCACTCTCACTTTCCTCATCCACGGATCTTTCATCCTCGCTCAAATTAATGGGGTAATGGTCGCTTTCTCGGTCCGAATCGCTCTCGCTGCTGGTGGCCATGATTGTAAACAATGTGCAGATGTGAGGAGCTCCACAACCTGTGACGTCACGCTACTTCCGGTACAGGCAAGCCTTTTTTATCAGCGACCAAAAGTTGCGAACTTTATCGTCGATGTTCTCTACTAAATCCTTTCAGCAAAAATATGGCAATATCGCAAAATGATCAAGTATGACACATAGAAAGGACCTGCTATCCCCGTTTAAATAAGAAAATCTAATTTCAGTAGGCCTTTAAAAGAATGAAAGATAAGAACACATATTTTTTCCATTGATTCTAATTCGTAAAATACGGCATATACGAGGTGGCTAACACCGCGGCTAATGGGAGTATATTATTCTACTCATAAAGCTCTGTAAAAAAACCTTCTAAAAACTACCAACAATACTCCATTTAAATCTCACAACTTGAATATGACCAAGTATTAGTGATATTGTTATTATAGGCGCTAACGCAGACAACCTATTATTAGCGTCTCTGTGATCACAGAGACTTAACTTGCTTATGCAGCGTTTTTGACATATTTAGCCGTTGAGCTCCTGCATGGCCTGTGAGCTGGTGAAAGTTACATCTAGATTTGAAATCATGCCTCTCACATGGATAGTAGAAGGTTGTTGCCATAAACCGAGAAGTTGCTTAACTTTGAGATTCCCCTTAGACCAGCAGATGTTGAGAAAGACATGAAAAAACGCTCATTTGCGGCCCCTTTTTTTTTTTTTTTATAAACCTGAATGAGCATTATGATTAATTCTTCATCTAAAGTGACAGCAGATATTGTACAGTAAGTAATTGTTTTTATATCATCCTATTTTGTATATCTTCTTTAGCACTTATCAATACTGCTGCATGATGCTTGCTGTTAAACGAGAGCTAGATATGTTTAGCACACAGCTTTTAAAACGTGTAGCTCCGCCTCCGTATATTCAGGCTAAAAAATAGAAGGTTCTGGATCATCATTTGTACCAAAGTAGTCTTTGTTGTCTCTCATTAAGTCTACCATGATTAGTAGTGATTGTTGTTGAAGGAAAAAGCGAACGTTGTGAAATTAAAACGCTTAAAATGAGCAGAATACGTAAATATTACATGTTATTATGAATGTGCCTGTTACCACATCACATAATGTTTATACTGTACTAAGAGTGTGTATATAAAACGTAAAATTTTGGTGTCTGCAGGCGTTCTTTTTTGTTTAAAAACGTTCACTTTTTCATTGATATAAATATGACCTATTGCAATATGTGTTTTCTTGCATCTGGAACAACAACATGTTCTAACTCACATCGTTATTGCTTCCATCTAACATTTTCCATTAGTCATGGGTTTCATAAAATTAGAGACCAGTGGTGCGTTTAGCAACTTGATAGGCAGAAATTTCCCTCAGGGGTTGTAAAAACACTAAAACTGAACTAATCAGAAAGTAAATATTTGACTTATATTATTTGAGTATCCAAACAGGAATATTGTTGGTCTGCTTCTGCCAAAAAGATTTGCTTTTGTTTGCCTTATCAACTGGGAAAGTGGAAATGTGTCGATGTTATGTTTGGGATCCATGGACTGTCTCGATGGGTTTCACTCATAAAAGGCACAAATTAAGCAGCGATTCTTTGTCCATGCTGTATTTCCCACAGCATGGTGTGACCAAATGTCAGCGAAAGCAATGTCCAGTGCTGACCTGCTCCAACGTCACTCGCAGAGATGGCTCCTGCTGTCCTGACTGCCTCGGTAAGTACTGATGACTTTCAGTTATGGTTGCACTTATCCATTATTTTGGTTATCCATTGGTTAATCTGTTTGATAAACAGAGTAATGGAACAAAACACACTATATTTGGAATAAACAAGGTGTTTTCTTTTTTTTTCTTTTATAAGTGAACATAGCAATAAAACTGCACTTTTACTATGGGAGCATCAATATGTATTACCGTGATTTCCGGACTATAAGCCGCACCTGACTATAAGCCGCACCAGCTAAATTTAGGGGAAAATACAGATTGCCCCATATATAAGCCACACCCGACTATAAGCCGCAGGGTTTTGATGTGTAATTACCGTAGTATATAGGGGTTCCTGCTACCACGGATGGGATTGTCGGGACAGAGATGACTGTTTGGGAACGCAAAGCGTCCCATTTATTAACAATAAATCTTTCAATCATTCAATCAAACTTTCACATCTTTGACATGGCGAACAGCATTCGTGCAGAGTACAAATAATACAACGGTGCAAAGTAATACAAAGTGCTCGCCTGTACGTTATCAAAATAACCAGCCTACCGGTATATGAAAAGTCAGTCTTTAATCATTGTGTCATCGTCTTCCTCCTGCGTACTAAAACCACCGAAATCCTCTTCGTCGGTGTCGGAGAAGAACAGGCCGTAAATAAGCCGCACCCTTGTATAAGCCGCAGGGACCAGAACGAGGGGAAAAAGTAGCGGCTTATAGTCCGGAAATTACGGTACTTATATTTAATTCATTAAAAACTGTAGTCTAAAACCAGGTAATATATATTAAATAAAGAACTAAACAAAACAAAAATACTATGTGATAAAGTATGATCATTGAAAGACAATGTACAAACCCCGTTTCCATATGAGTTGGGAAATTGTGTTAGATGTAAATATAAACGGAATACAATGATTTGCAAATCCTTTTCAACCCATATTCAATTGAATGCACTACAAAGACAAGATATTTGATGTTCAAACTCATAAACTTTTTTTTTTTTTGCAAATAATAATTAACTTGTGGTATTTTAGGCTTCATAATGCGCCACACATTTTCAATGGGAGACAGGTCTGGACTACAGGCAGGCCAGTCCAGTACCCGCACTCTTTTACTATGAAGCCACGTTTATGTAACACGTGGCTTGGCATTGTCTTGCTGAAATAAGCAGGGGCGTCCATGGCAACGCTGCATTGATGGCAACATATGTTGCTCCAAAACCTGTATGTACCTTTCAGCATTAATGGCGCCTTCACAGATGTGTAAGTTACCCGTGTCTTGGGCACTAATACACCCCCATACCATCACAGATGCTGGCTTTTCAACTTTGCGCCTATAACAATCCGGATGGTTCTTTTCTTCTTTGGCCCGGAGGACACGACGTCCACAGTTTCCAAAAACAATTTTAAATGTGGACATGTCAGACCACAGAACACTTTTCCGCTTTGTATCAGTCCATCTTAGATGAGCTCAGGCCCAGCGAAGCCGACGCCGTTTCTGGGTGTTGTTGATAAATGGTTTTCGCCTTGCATAGGAGAGTTTTAACTTGCACTTACAGATGTAGCGACCAACTGTAGGTACTGACAGTGGGTTTCTGAAGTGTTCCTGAGCCCATGTGGTGATATCCTTTACACACTGATGTCGCTTGTTGATGCAGTACATCCTGAGGTCACAGGCTTAGCTGCTTACGGGCAGTGATTTATCCAGATTCTCTGAACCCTTTGATGATATTACGGACCGTAGATGGTGAAATCCCTAAATTCCTTGCAATAGCTGGTTGAGAAAGGTTTTTCTTAAACTGTTCAACAATTTGCTCACGCATTTGTTGACAAAGTGGTGACCCTCGCCCCATCCTTGTTTGTGAATGACTGAGCATTTCATGGAATCTACTTTTATACCCAATCATGGCACCCACCTGTTCCCAATTTGCCTGTTCACCTGTGGGATGTTCCAAATAAGTGTTTGATGAGCATTCCTCAACTTAATCAGTATTTATTGCCACCTTTCCCAACTTCTTTGTCACGTGTTGCTGGCATCAAATTATAAAGTTAATGATTATTTGCACAAAAAAAAATGTTTATCAGTTTGAACATCAAATATGTTGTCTTTGTAGCATATTCAATTGAATATGGGTTGAAAAGGATTTGCAAATATTTGTATTCTATTTATATTTACATCTAACACAATTTCCCAACTCATATGGAAACGGGGTTTGTATTTAACAATTTAACACACACATATTTAAAAAAGTTCTAATTGGAGGAGTGGTGTTTGATTTTTGGACAAACAACTTATTAGCATTAGCATACAAACTGTAGATGCTACCATGTCCTTACATGTGTTTGAGAAAACACATTTGTTATACAAGTCAAACATAAGATGGCATTATATATTTGTATGTATGTATGTGTATATACAGTATATGCATACATGTATGTATGTATGTATGTATGTATGTATGTATGAATATACCTATACATATGTATATGTATGTACAGTATATATGTATATGTATTTCTGTATATGTATTTATATATATGTATATGTATTTATATATATGTATATGTCTTTATATATGTAAATGTATTTATTTATATATGTATATGTATTTATACATATGTATATGTGTATATTTATATGTATTTATATATGTATGTATGTGTGTGTATATATATATATATATATATATATATATATATATATATATATATATATATATATATATATATATATATATATATGTGTGTATATATATATATATGTATATATATATATATATATATATATATATATGTATATATATATGTATATATATATATATGTATATATATATATATATATATATGTGTGTATATATATATATATATATATATATGTATATATATATATATATATATGTATATATATATGTATATATATATATGTATATATATATATTATATATATATGTATATATATATATATATATATATATATATATATATATATATATATATATATATATATATATATATATATATATATGTATATATATGTATATGCATTTATAGTCGAGGTTTCTGGGGTTTATTCATTATACAGTGCTCAACAGAGGTGGGACCAAGTCATTGCTTTGCAAGTCACAAGTAAGTCTCAAGTCTTTGCCCTCAAGTCTCGAGTCAAGTCCCGAGTCAAGACAGGCAAGTCCCGAGTCAAGTCCAAAGTCAAGACTGGAAAGTCTCAAGTCAAGTCACAAGTCCTGCATTTTGAGTTTCGAGTCCTTTCAAGTCCTTTTAACCACAGACTAATATTTTTACACAGATTGTGTATGCTTTTAAACCGCTGTATTTATTTATTAAAACAAGTGCATTAGAAATAGCAGGAAAAAAAATAGTACTGACATTGCAATTCATAATAGCACTATTAACCAGTCATTTTAATAGTTTAAACAATTTTAAACATTTAACTCATTCCTTTACAGAATAAACACATTTGCAAAAACAAGTGCAACTGTACTTATTTGTACAAAAGTGTTAACATTGTATTTCCATGGCATATTGCATTGTAACTAGTTCCACAGCAGTTTCTATTCTGTTCTTACCTTATCTCATTGATCTCATCTCATACTGTATGTGTGTTTATGTGTGCGTACACATGAAAACCATAACAAATACATGAACATAACAATGAACAGAGTTGTACTTTTTAGATGTCAGGGCCCTATGCAATATGTACACAGTATACATTTTAACTGACATTTATTTGACTGTTTGTCTTTTTGTAGGTGGCTAAAATATGCGGTGCTGCTGACCGCCGTCTAACGTTATGTTACTGTGTGTGATACAATGACTAACGTAACGTTAAGTATAGGTACCTCATGCAACCCTGCTTAAAAAAATCACTTGACAAAAAGTATGAATAAGGAAGCAAACTGCAGTGGACGCAACATATTGCTGTGTTTGAAATTATGTTATAACCATAGACATCTTATAAGTAGACGCAGTATTGGTTGCTGTGACGCGAGCAAATTGCATCTTGAAGTGGTGATGAGGAGCCGGCGAGCAGCCTAAACTGACAGTTGACAGGTAGAAAACAAAGATGCCGGGCTGGTGTTCAGCGTTTTCCTGCTCAAATGAGCGGACTGTTGAAAATAGGAATCGGGGGATTACTTTTCACAAGTAAGATTTAACATTAATGTACTGTTGGTTGTATTTTATGAAAATAACATTACCACAGAGTTAAGAAGGAGCAAAGATCTTCAATATTTGTATGTGAAAATCACAAACAAATCTTCTGGGGGAGGATGACGCCCCTACAGGGGTTTGGTTTACAAACTTTCAGCCCCACCTAAAACAAAATTCACCAGCCGCCACTGATTATGATGCATTCTCATTTTAGGCAAAATATTAGACAATACTTTCTCAACAGTATAATTGTAACCAGGAATAAGTCTTCAAGTAACAATATTCAAATACTAACATTGTTGGGTAAGACAGCATTTGGTTTTATTCTGAATGCAGTGAAACAGATTGGTGGTTTTAGCTGATATAAAGACTTTCAGGTGTTTATATATGTTTAAGTATTTGGCAGACGCTTTTATCCAAAGCGACATACATAAAAAATACATATATAACAATGACTGTAAACATTATCATTTAAGGGAAGAAAGTAATACAAAATATCTATACAAAGTGTCAAGACAGAATAAACTCTCTGCTGCTGCAGCAACAGAGATACGGTCTATAAGATATATAGATATCTAATGTATTCATACATTGTTCATGTAGGATATACGCATGTATATATAACGTAATTATATTGTTTCTTCAACTTAAAAATAGCTGACCGTTTTTTTCCCTCTTCGCTGGGCTTATATTCCCAGTTTTGATCTTGGACGTCTGGTCACTTATAGCATATAAGAATATTCTATTACTGTTAAGCAATCTATGAATAATAAAACATGTGTCCGTTATCATAGCTACACGTATGACAAAAAAGCGCGTGAAAATGAGTGGTATTCAGTGAGGTAAAATGAATTAAATGCGCTGACAGTTCATTGCTCCTGCCAAATGAATTGCACTGAGTGGAGCGGATCACCACTCCAAGATGGCGGCCCCGCGTCTCGTCTGCGCCAGTAAGCAGTAGCGCTCGATGCTGCGTCTACTTATAAGATGTCTATGGTTATGACGATAGCAGTGAGTTTACAGCCTCACTGATTTAACTACACAGCAAATAAAAGTCATGTTACTTAGCCAATAAACGTTAGCTTACATTCAAAACTTACCCTTCTTTGTGCAACTTCAAATGTCGAACGAAGTTGGAAGTTGTTGCGTCTCCGTCTGTAATATTCGAACTGCGTGATTTGCATACGGCAATTCGTTTTTTGTTGACCAAGTCGTAGTTTTTATACCCGAACGAAACCAACTTTGGTATAAATCTTTCTCACTGGCGCGTTGTTTGACAACTCTTGTTCATTGGTTGTCCTGCAATTTGATTGGCTGAATGCTGTGTGATGAAAACAATGTAGATCTAATTTGACTGGCTGTTGTACTGAGAGCACACACGCTGACACGCAGCACACACGCTGATAGACAGACACGTACAAAATGAAAGCTAC
>NC_084743.1:47788731-47791231 GCF_033978785.1 Entelurus aequoreus
AGTGGCATAGTGGTTAGAGTGTTCGCCCTCAGATCGGTAGGTTGTGAGTTCAAACCCCGGCCGAGTCATATCAAAGACTATAAAAATTGGACCCATTACCTCCCTCAGCATCAAGGGTTGGAATTGGGGGTTAAATCACCAAAAATGATTCCCGGGCGCGACCACCACTGCTGCTCACTGCTCCCCTCACCTCCCAGGGGGTGAACAAGGGGATGGGTCAAATGTAGAGGACAAATTTCACCACACACTAGCGTGTGACTATCATTGGTACTTTAACTTTAACTTGTGCGAGTCCGCAATCGTAGTCCAATGTTATAGTCATAGTATTTTTCTTTGTCTCTAGCCTCTTGTTTTTGGGTAGACTGGCTCGTACATGCACATGCATCCCCCACTGTTGCCATTTCTAATACAAAGTAGCGTATAGTTTGAACTTTTATCTCTCAGAAGACTGCTAAAAACTACAACAAAAGATGGCGGGGTGAAGACAGTCAAAGTGAAGGCATGTAAATAAGACTGACCACAAACGGCGCTCAGAAAACGGCCGGAAGATGATCTGTAAACATAATTCATGCAAAATTTTGACCAAAGAACCATCATTGGATGTTATGTAGACCACAAGGAAGTGAATCCTGAATCCTACCGAATCCTGGTTGGGCAGCGTGTGCAGCGCTCAAGCGCAGGCTACTTCCAATATGATTTGTGTATTTATAAGTAGCGTGGTCTGGGTGTGCCAATCCACGCTGACATCTGGACCAATTTTAAGTTGATTGCAATGTAAAAGTAAAAGTGTGCACACACTTTAAAACATCAACATTTTTACTTGCGTGTGTATTTTTGGGGATTTGAACGTGTCTATTTTTCGTAGGAAAACCACGCAACTGTTGTTCCATCAGGCCCCAGCTGTTTGAATGTAACATGCATCATAGTTGTTGTTTTCATTACCAAATGTGGAAGTGTTGAAATTGCCATGTAAAATTGCTAATGCTAATCAGTAGCATGTCAATGGCAAATCCAATGTGAATTAGCATCGAGCTAGTGTATTTTGAAAAGAAGCGCCTTACTGTACGTTTGACTGTTTTTTATCAGTCATACTTGCTTTGTTGTCTTGGACAATTGCAACCTTACCTAGAGACAGTCTAAATCAGCTCTGAGTGCTGCTAGAGTGCTTGTTTGCCCGCCGAGTCTGAAACCGGACGGTACTTCACGTGCAACAATAGTATCGACATATGGCACAGTTTGATTTAACGTAAATTGATGCCCAGTAGTATAGATGAAATTCGGTTGGTACCAATAAAACTACCGAATCCAGTACCCATCCCTACTCGCCACCACAAATAGATTGCAGTCCTGTGGGAAACCATGTCTACTGTGCTACTTTGGTTTACACATTGCCTCTTGAAAACAGTTTGACATTCAGAGTTGCCTTGTGTTGTGTTTAGTGATGCGTGTGTGTTTTCATGTCTGTGTGTGCATGCATCAGTGTGTGTGCTCGGTCTCATCAACTCCAGGCACTATTGCCTTCTGCATGCATAATGCTACTGGAGAGCACCTCTTTCTACCCCCGCGGCTGCAGTTGCTAGGGTTACCAACAGGTCGTCCACCACACCGATGAGGATAAATGAGCTCAGGCTCCCATCAGCCCCTGGGTCATGCTTGCTTTCCCCCCCCCCCCTTCTTGTTTTTGTCCAAACACAGACATTAAGTACAGAGCAAGTAAATAACGGTTTTCCACAGCATATTACTCAACACAATCATTTTAATACAAAACAGAGTTCTTTTCCAGCTCGTCAAACAGCATTGGCAAAGTCAACCCGAAAGAACTCGAGGCTCTGAGGCTCGTGCCAATCCATCATTGTAATGATCATCTGCTCCCAGATCTCAAACATCACACATCCTCACTCAATAGGTGCACTGTAGTCGCTTTTTTAGTCGCTCACTCTATTTCTGTCATCAGTCTGCTGTCCAGTGTCATGATGTGATGCATGGGCGACCATGTGTCTGCTTTGTGACATTTCATCTTGATGATAGAAGGGCTGCAGTTTAGAAATACAAATAGTATCCAGCAGGATGTCATACTTCATCATACCATACTCACAATTAAGCTTTTGTCAGTTACAATTCAACCAAGTGCTCCTAGTCTTTTGTTTTTTTTAGGGGGCTGTACTGATTGGTTTTCTGGGTCTTGTCTGTGCAGGAAGATGGCGATGTGGAAGATGACATGACGCTCAGAGAGGTAAGACAGGGTTATATGCACACAAATTACTCTGAGAAACACATTTGTATATATTTTGCCTTTATTTTTTTGGGTGTTCACTTTTTCTTGACATTATTGAAGTGCAATAATCCCTTGATAATAATACAGTAGTACCTCAACTTAGAAGCTTAATTGTTTCTTCGGCAAAATTGTTACCTCAAAACGTTTGTATCTCAGATCAACATCAGGGGGGGCGGTTATGTTTTTTTTTTTTGTTTGTTTTTTTCTGTCATAAAGAAATACAAT
>NC_084743.1:47796231-47838731 GCF_033978785.1 Entelurus aequoreus
ATTATTCTTATATACTGTATTTCTTATATTCCTCAACACAACAGTGCCTCCCCAGAGCACACATTCCGCATGCTAAAAATATGTTCTGTTGTCTAGCTCGTGTTTCAACATAGCCTTGAAAAGGTGGTACATATTATGTTATTGTACTGCATGTCAACAACATGATGAAACGCCACATGTTGGACCATCCTTCCATGCATCCGTTTTCTACCGCTTACGATGTCTTAAATGTGGAGGGAGGCTCTTCATGGTGGCGGCTGGTGTACAAACAAAATCCTTTTGCACTTGTTATCAATGAAGCACGCAGTCTTAGTAGATAACCCGCAACACGCCCACTAATAGTACACACAATTGTATTATTTGCACACGCTATTTAGCATGTGTTATTTTGCATCCCAATAGATGAAGACATTAGTGCACAGGTGGTCTTTACAGTACAGACAAGTAATGTTCCTATGACTATGACGTTAGTTGAGTTTTAGTGTAAGTCGGATCTTATACCTAAATTAACATCTAAGTCACTCACACTGTACACAAACATAAAGAAAATATGAAACACAGTAATAAAACATTTCAATACAAGCATTAAACAAAATGAATCTAAAAAAAAAGATTAAAAAAACTTCTTACTTGTATCCGTGTGGTTGTGCTGTACTGTGGCAAAAATGAAGAGCCAAACTTATTGGAAGGAGGAAGTAAGCTCACTACACTACTTAGTTATTACCGTCTATTCCATAGGAGTTCCTTTAACACAGGGGTGTCCAAAGTGCGGCCCGGGGGCCATTTGCGGCCCACAGGTCATTTTTTAACGGCCCCATGGCACATTTTAAAAATACGATTGAAAAAAATAAAAAACATTAAAAGTGGTATTTAAAGAGCAAACAGGTGAAATGTAACAAGAAAATGTAGCAATGTTTACTCTAATTACACAAAGCTGCCATGTAGGCTGTTTCTTTCTTTAAAAAATAATAATGAATCAAAATCAATGTCATTATGAATTATTGACCTATTCAAGGCTCCAATTACATCACATTAAATATTTTTTGGGGAAAATGCTGCATATTTTGTGTTTGCCATGTAAAAAAACGACATGTTTTTTTAAAGAAGGGCCTAAAACGAACAAACAAAAAACATAAACAACAATAAAACTTATAATTGACAGATAGATCTGAAGTTGATCTCGAGATTATTGTGTTAAAAGTAAACAGTAAAAAAAAAAAAAAGATAATTTATTTTTTAACACTTTAATTAGTAGTACCCTTTTGGATCCCCTACAATTTTAGTGTGATTAGTTTTTAAGTGTCATTGCTCAAAAAATAATAATGAATTAAAATCAATGGTGTTATGAGTTATTGACCTTTTTAAGGCTCCAATTATTATACAATCTCAAATATCCCACTTAAAAATGTTATTGGGTGAAAATATTGCATATTTAGTTTTTTTCATTAAAAAAAGGGTTTTCTTTGACAAAAAGAGCATACAATTTTGAATATTGACAGATAGACCTTATGTTGGTCTAGAGATTTAAAAACTAGAATAATAACACAAATAATAATACTGAATAATGACACATTTTTTATATTTTTTGGACCAAACCCTTTGTGGTCCCCGGGATCAAGCCTGAGTGGAAGCCTAAATGTATATTTTTTATACATATATTGTATTGGTTTTTAAAATAAAAAATATCAAAATCAATGCTAGCTTTGATTTTTCAATGTGCGGCCCTCAGTGGAAAAAGTTTGGACACCCCTGCTTTAACATGTTAAAAAATAGCATTTACAGGTATATCCTTAATGATGGCTGCAGCCAAAGTTGATTTCTCCAAAGAGCTTTTGACAATGTCTAATTTCATTTTTCACTTTCACTCTGATTTTACTCACTTCCCCCAGAAGAGTATGTCTCACGCTCAGAAGACCAGATGGAGGTCAAAGTTACAAAGTTAACAAAAAATATGACGTAATGCATAATAGTATTAACATAATAGTTATATTTTGTGCAGCATGAATTATCAATGGGGGTGCTTTTGTTACCTTAAAACGTAACAGGATGTTACATGTATGACAGTGAGGGGTGAGGGTTAGTTTATCTTCTGCTTATTTTGTAAATGTATCCCAGACGCAACCCTGCATCTAATCCATCTCTTTTCTCCCTCTGCCACACACTGTCAAAAACCGACACCTTACACAATCCCCTCCGGCATAATAAAAAGTGCCCATTTGTCAGTGCTTTATATAAGCCAGAGATAGTCTTTATATACTGTAAATATACCTGACTTTCTGGAGCTTTTATCTTTACCAGTTTCATTCCCACAGAAAAAAAAGGTGTGTAAATGGTAGTTACGTCCTAACTCAAAGTGCCTCTCACCCTAAGAGAGCTGGGATGCTTTTTGAACAGGATAAGATTCATAGAAAATGGATAGAAGGCTTTCTCTTGCCAGTAAATAATCAAAGTACTCAAAATACAGTATTTTTTTATGTTCTACTCTCTGGCTGAGTCCCAATTTGTGAATTTGTGTACTTATACTTCTCATTTTGAATGTGTTCATATTGACAAGTACAGCAGAATACAGTGCAGATTTTACCAAAACAAAACAGAGTGATGGCGCACACCCAGGGGAGAAAAAGTTACTACAAATACATGTTTTATTATTGTAAACTCCAACTTGGCGGAAAAAAGCTGGTAGATATTTAATTGAGTGATTCAAATGTTGGCGATAAATCAAGTGCTTGCATTGGCAATTAAACATTAGTGATCGATTTAAGGACAGCGCTACAGTGTCAAAGTGTGTTGCACTCGGGAGCTAAGTATGTAGTGTACACACCAGGGATGGAATGGTTTATAAAAAACAAAAACAATTAGGTTGACCTTTTTTGAATGATTGAAGCGTTTATTAGTAGATTGCACAGTACAGTACATATTCTGTACAATTGACCACTAAATGGTAAGAATACGTTTTTCAACTTGTTTAAGTCGGGGTCCACGTTAATCAATTCAAGGTAAACCTAACTCAGGCATTACCATACCTAACTCAGGCATGTTTTGTCTTTGTTTGTTTTGTTTTTTACTATTGTCCGAGCTTCCCTGTTTAAAAGGCAAAGTCCTCCCAGGTTGTTTTGTTCTAGCGACAGTCTGAATAAAGGCTACAATTAATGTGTAACAATTTATTTTACGAATGGAGTAAGTTCAGACATTAAACAATATTACAGCTGGAGAGAAGACTGAGCTCTGCAAAGTCTAGAGCGTTCTCTCAAGATGGTCCCATTGCTCACATGCTTTTATCCATTCTACTATACCCCTCCCAAGCCAAGTTGCTCCAACAAACCGGATCTTGATCTAAGTGTGTGTTTATGAGCCAGTACACACACACACACACACACATCTGCTTTTGCTCCATCTCATACCTGGCACCTTTTCTCACCATCAAAACTAAGGAGTATGCTATGTGTGTGTATGTGCAAATATTTAAACACAATGTGGACTCA
The DNA here is from genome assembly GCF_033978785.1 of Entelurus aequoreus. NCBI lineage: Eukaryota > Metazoa > Chordata > Actinopteri > Syngnathiformes > Syngnathidae > Entelurus > Entelurus aequoreus. The sequence continues at coordinate 47,799,714 of NC_084743.1, forward strand.
TTGCGTTTCGTTCCTCAAGTAGATTGGAGTGCACACAGAATGACTTCCCATGCATTTTATTCTGCTACGGTGTAAAGTAGTCCTCAAACACTACACCATTTGGAGCGCGTGCGTGCGTGCGTGCGTGCGTGCGTGCGTGCGTGCGTGCGTGTGTGTGTGTTGTATTTCTACCCTACTTGAGACATCAACAAGGACAAGTACCTTCCATATGAGGATCGGTGAACAAGTTAGGACATAAATCATGGTCCCAATAAGGAAAACCATTGCGTCTAATAGAGAATGCTAATAGAGAATGTCTCATTTGCACCCCTGGTGGTGAAATCTATCAAAATTAGGCTGGTCCTAAGGAGGGTTTTTCAAATGGACTGTGTTGGTTTTAAAAGTGCTCTCCCTCTGGTCAACATATGAAATAACAAGTGTGTGTAAAAATTTGAAGTGCTCCCCCTCTGGCCAACATATGTAATAACACGTGTGTGTAAGAAATTGAAATGTGCCCCCTTTGGCCAAAATTAATTTAAAAAAAGAAATAAATGTGTATATAGAGATATACTGTAATAACATGAAGTAAATAATGAAGATTAAAAACCAATTACAAACAAAAGAAATTAAAATACAAATTTAACTAAAAGCTTACCTTTTTTATATTTGCATAGTATGTAAGTATATATTATTATTGTTGTAAATACAAATATTTATATATCTAGAAAGGGTGGTCGCAAAGAGGTAGACATTTTTCAGAGGTCTCAAGAAGGTAACAAATGTGTGTCTGTGTGCGTGGGTGGGTGTGTGTGTGTGTGTGTGTCGCATGCATCGCATTGCGCATTATAGCAGGAGAAGTGGAGGCATTCATGTTGTAGACATGGCAAGCGGACATTATTTAACAAACAGTCGAAGAAAGAGGATGTGTCCGTGGCATTATATACAGTAGGTCTTCTGTATGGGAGCCCTTTGGCTAACCTTCCAACTCTTTCAAATTCTCCAGAAGACTCACGAATATTGCCTTTGGTCTCCAGACATCCTGGCCAAGGTTACGAGTCTCCTGGTATTGTGATGTTTTTGTGTCGGTATAAACTATTGTATTCTTTGCCCGTATGTGGAAAGAATGACGAGGAGGTGGTCGATCAACAGTCACTTTATTCAAACGAACAACCACGCCAAAACAACACCAGCGGGAGGACACCTATCAGGACACATTCAGTGACTTTCCAACGGTCGGAAAATACATCTCCAAAGCAGGAACTAATTACGTTGAGCATTTTTTTAAGTGCACATTTCCTCCAACCTTAGCTGACATTTTCAGCTAAAGTTTCTACTCACTTCAAAACAAATTTACTGGCAGTTATGCATATTTTACTCACAGTCAGCAAAAAACGACCACATATCACTGGCACATACTGTAACACCTCAGTTTCTTGGTATATTACATTAATGACCTGTATTCTATCTTTAAAATCAGTGCATAGAAGTTGTCTCTCGCATTCACATCCTGCGAGTATCAACAGCACAGAACCTTAGCCCAAACATTAATGAAGTCGTTCAAGTAAGGAGTGCCAAATGTTGGCAGCTCTGTAACTATACATTAAATGATTGCATTTTTTTAAATGGTAATGGTAGATTTTGGGGATCTATGATATATTGGGATGCTAAAAACAACCTAACCCAGGGATCCGGAAACCCAAAACGTTTAAAGAGCCATATTGGGCCAAAAATACAAAACACTAATCTGTCTGCAGACGCAAAAAATTTAAAGCCGTATATAAGTCTTCTACTGAAGGCAACACATGACGTAAGTGTCTATATTAGCTATAATAGCCTACTATCAAAATGACTATGTGTCGCAAGCTGAAGCAAATCTTTGTTGACAGAAATGTTGAAATGTAATATTTATTCTACACATTTTTACAACATTAGAAATCATTAATAAATCAGAGGCTACTCAGAAGGTGAGATAAGTCCTGGAAATGTACTGGCTTTTAATTGCCAAAGGTATAGATGTATGTGTCCAAGTTAAAAGAAACTGCAGGCTGTCTTCTTTTAATAGATTTATTACAATCTTTGCAAGCTAGGTAATGTTTGCAATGGTCTGGAACAACGTGGCACACAAACAACTATCTGAAATGCAGCCAATATTACATACAGATAATGTGTCATGAGACATGCAAAACTAAATTATATACAAAGAGGATAAAATTAAAGGATATTAAAAGAACTTAAATATACATACAAATGAGGCATAATGATGCAATATGTACATACACCTGGCCTAAATATTATGTTAGCATTTATTAGCTTGCAGTCATGCACTGACCAAATATGCCTGATTAGCACTCCAACAAGTCAATAACATCAACAAAGCGCACCTCTGTGCATTCACGCACAGCATGAAACGTTTTTGTGGACAAAATGAGACAAAGAAGGGGTGGAAGATTTTACATGGAAACACACCGTTGCGTCACAGTCCACACTATGGTGAGTTCAAGAACCGCCGACATTAGTAGGACAAAACGATGTTCACCAAATGCTCTCATCAGTGAAGCATACACACAAACATATTAAACAGTGGGCTTTCTGACAATTGGGAAGGTTTGTGTCATGTCACAAAAAGCATACTAAAACAAAAAAATGTATTCCCCAAATTTTTTTCCATTTTCAATCGTTTAAAAAAAAAAATGCTCCAGGGAGCCACTAGGGCGGCACTAAAGAGCCACATGCGGCTTGAGAGCCGCTGGTTGCTGACCCCCGACCTAACCGAATGATAAACTGTAACCAATCAGTGATTTTGTGTTACCATTCAACATCTATTAGCCTTATACTTATTGAAATGCTGGTAAAATTGAGACCGAGCACCTGTTGTACATGTACAGTATTTTTGTTGAATTAATTAATAAACCACACCAAGAATGTCACAGCGTAAAGAGGGGAGCTCAAAGTCGCATTGCCTCTGAGTCCTTGCCTACCTCGGTATTGCTCAGGAAGAACACAAGCTTCTTTCTAAAAAAAAAAAAAAAAACCAACATGTTCCCAAACGTTGTGTTTTTACCTGTAAAACCTTTTAACACATAGTCCTTATAAACAGAGCTTCTGCTTTTGATGCCGGTTTCAAAATAAATGTGGATTGCACTGAAGAGACATAGGAAATAAGTTACATAAGGATTAGGCGTGAAAGCAACAGGCGCAGCCCCCATTTACTTAACTGCACAGCGGGATCGAACTCCAACATCTTCAACGGTTTCCTGTGGTTGCGCCAAAAAAAATGATCTAAAGCAAACAGCTTCAGCACCGCCGCTCATCTGATTCGGCAGGAAAGTTTTTCCCCTTGTGCTCTCGTTTGCTTTTAGCCGCATGCCATGATGGAAACCCCTGCAGTGAGGAGAAGATTAAATGAAAGTTTAATGATCCTCGTGGGAAAACAAAATGTTTGCATCAGCAGTGCTGCACAAATAAGTCCGAGAGTTAGAGGTGAAAAACTGGGTTGTGTAAATATTGACCAACTAGGATCAAGAGGATGTTTTGCTAAAGTCACATAAAACTTGCTTCACGCGAAAAATTGAGATTGATTAAAGGCCTACTGAAATGAATTTTTTTTATTTAAACGGGGATAGCAGATCCATTCTATGTGTCATACTTGATCATTTCGCGATATTGCCATATTTTTGCTGAAAGGATTTAGTAGAGAACATCGACGATAAAGTTCGCAACTTTTGGTCGCTGATAAAAAAAGCCTTGCCTGTACCGGAAGTAGCGTGACGTCGCAGGTTGAAAGGCTCCTCACATTTCCCCATTGTTTACACCAGCAGCGAGAGCGATTCGGACCGAGAAAGCGACGATTACCCCATTAATTTGAGCCAGGATGAAAGATTTGTGGATGAGGAACGTGAGAGTGAAGTACTAGAGTGCAGTGCAGGACGTATCTTTTTTCGCTCTGACCGTAACTTAGGTAAAAGGGCTCATTGGATTCCACACTTTCTCCTTTTTCTATTGTGGATCACGGATTTGTATTTTAAACCACCTCGGATACTAGATCCTCTTGAAAATGAGAGTCGAGAACGCGAAATGGACATTCAGAGTGACTGTTATCTCCACGACAATACATCGGCGAAGCACTTTAGCTACGGAGCTAACGTGATAGCATCGGGCTTAAATGCAGATAGAAACAAAAGAAATAAACCCCTGACTGGAAGGATAGACAGAAAATCAACAATACTATTAAACCATGGACCTGTAGCTACACGGTTAATGCTTTCCAGCCAGGCGAAGCTTAACAATGCTGTTGCTAATGACGCCATTGAAGCTAACTTAGCTACGGGACCTCACAGAGCTATGCAAAAAACATTAGCGCTCCACCTACGCCAGCCAGCCCTCATCTGCTCATCAACACCCGTGCTCACCTGCGTTCCAGCGATCGACGGAGCGACGAAGGACTGCACTCGATCATTGATGCGGTCGGCGGCTAGCGTCGGATAGCGCGTCTGCTATCCAAGTCAAAGTCCTCCTGGTTGTGTTGCTGCAGCCAGCCGCTAATACACCGATCCCACCTACAGCTTTCTTCTTTGCAGTTTTCATTGTTCATTAAACAAATTGCAAAAGATTCACCAACACAGATGTCCAGAATACTGTGGAATTTTGCGATGAAAACAGAGCTTTTTGTATTGGATACAATGGTGTCCCAATACTTCCGTTTCAACCATTGACGTCACGCGCATACGTCATCATACATAGACGTTTTCAACCGGAAGTTTCGCGGGAAATTTAAAATTGCACTTTATAAGTTAACCCGTTAAGATTTCATCATTGATATATAAACTATCAGACTGCATGGTCGGTAGTAGTGGGTTTCAGTAGGCCTTTAAGTGAGCATTTAAATATTGTGGCTTTTTTTTCCTAATCACTGTAATGTCAGGCATTTGTAATAACATTTTAATAGTAATATTACAGTTATGATTATTTTTAGCCAGACGTTTATTTTCCGTACGTGTTGCATTTTTGCCCATGTTTTGCAGTATACAAAAGCATCTCACTGATTTCAAATCTGCTACACTTTGACACTACACATTATTGTTACATGATTTTGCGTGTGTACATCAGTGTTTTTCAACCACACTAGTGTGCCGTGAGATACAGTCTGGTGTGGATACAGTCTGGTGTGCCGTGGGAGATTATGTAATTTCACCTAATTGGGTTAAAAATATATTTTATGCAAACTAGGGATGTCCCAATCCAGGTTTTTGCACTTCCGATCCGATACCGATACTGGCCGATACTGGCATGTATTAAAGTTTAAAGTTTTTTAGCCTACTTAGTTGTCAGATTCATGTTGAAAAGGGTTTTAGTACTCTTGATAACAACTAGCCAGCTGAATTGGGTGAGTTTGAATAATACACAGTGGTTGGTAACAAGAAACTGACCTGTTTATTCAAGGATAAACACAATATAGACAAAATTATACATGACAAACAGAAATGGCATCATTGAACAGTAAAAAAGTGAACAGTATAAAGTGCAAATAAGGCTGTAAACATTATTTAAAAAAAGCAAAACACACAAACAACCTGAGTGGGATAAAATGTCTATAACTCAGCATCAATACATGCTCTTGAACAAGTGTAAACTTCAAAATATATATGTATATCTACACACTCCCTTCAATTGTTTGCCCCCCCCCTCCCTGACTGCAGTCCGAGCATAATGGGGAGATGGGTTGGATGGTGCGTCGAAAGCCCACTTTACTCACGAGAAATAACGGCTCATCATCCAGAATTATTTCCTCGGCAATGACTCTAGTTATTAGCAGCGTTCAGTGGCAGTATGTCACGCTGTGCGAACGTTTCTGTCGGAGTTAGTTGGGTAGGACCTTTCTTTTTCTTTTCGTCAGTTTTCTTTAGAAATTCTTCATATTCTTTACGGTGGTATTTCGCTAAATGCTTGATCAGATTTGTTGTATTAAAATGTTTTACAACTTTACCACCACGTTTGACTTTATTGTGGCATGTTTTGCACTCCACCTCTTCATCTTTTTCGTTTTGTAGGGTAAAATAATCCCACACAGCTGACATTTTTACCGGTAACTTCCGCTCGCCTTTCGGAACCATGAACCGGCATCCGCTTCCGATTAGGACGGTTAGGACGCAGACCTGTGGATGTGTTGATGGTGTGCTGAAAAATGCGGAAGCAGCAGAAAAGTGGAATGTATTATTTAAATCGGTGCGTTAGAAAACACGGACCGGAGTTTTTTTTAAAAACTGGATCTGGATCGGCATTTTCCCATGCCCTGCCGATACGCATTTTTTGGCAAATATCGGCGGCCGATCCAATCCAAATATCAGATCGGGACAACCCAAATGCAAACCAGTAATTATAATCTGCAAATAATGTGCCGTTGTTGAGTGTCTGCGCTGTCTAGAGCTCGGCAGCGTAACCGTGTAATACTCTTCCATATTAGTAGGTGGCAGCAGGTAGCTAATTGCTTTGTATATGTTTGTCGTGATCACAATATGCAGACGACAGCGGGAGGCAGTGTGCAGGTAAAAAGGTATCTCACGCTTAAACCAAAAATAAACAAAAGGCGAGTGCCGCTAAGAAAAGCCATTGAAGCTTAGGGATGGCTATGCAAAATGAAACTAAAACTGAACTGGCTGCAAAGTAAACAAAAACAGAATGCTGGACGACAGCAAAGACTTACAGCGTGTGGACAAGACGGCGTCCACAAAGTACATCCGCACATAACATGACAATCAACAATGTCCCCACAAAGAAGTCCGCACAACTTAAATAGTCTTGATTGTGAAAACAAAGCAGGTGCGGGGAATAGCGCTCAAGGAAGACAGGAAACCGCTACAGGAAAATACCAACAAAACCGGAAAAGCCACCAAAAATAGGAGCGCACGACAAGAACTAAAACACTACAAACAGGAAAACACCAAAAACTTCAAAATAAGTTACGGCGTGATGTGACAGGTCGTGACAGTACACCTACTTTGAGACAAAAGGTATATTGATGCATGCTTGGTTATGGTTTGAATTCATGTTCATATCAATTGCGAGAACGACTTGTTATTGTCAATATTGGCTGCTGACTTTCATTTTTTTTTTGTTTTCTGTTGGTGGTGCGCCTCAGGATTTTTTCAATGAAAAAATGTGCCTTGGCTCAGAAAAGGTTGAAAAACACTGGTGTACATGTTAAGCTCACAACCCCTGGTAAATATTTGTTGTCAGTTTCTTCACGTATAATTAAGAAAATTACAAAGTAGACCTTCCGATTTTCAATCCTAAACCTATTAATTTAGTTTTTCATCTTTATGGACATCACTCCTGTATACTTAAGATGTTGACAGCTGTTTTGGTTAAAATGACTCAGAAATAACGCAGATGTAGGCATTACAATTCAGAGACTAACTAATAATATTATAACAATAATTTATTGAACAGTACATACCAATGAAGCAACAAGCAATTAGAGAACGAATCTCCATGTTGGGCAAGTTATGTCCAAATGTGAAGTATTTCATATTATTAGTTACTGTAACTTTAAACCCTTCACTCAACACAATCTTCATAATGTCATCTAAGCTCAGGTGATAGATAGATGGATAGATAGATAGATAGATAGATAGATAGATAGATAGATAGATAGATAGATAGATAGATAGATAGATAGATAGATAGATAGATAGATAGATAGATAGATAGATAGATAGATAGATAGATAGATAGATCTGTGGCAGCATAATAGAACGTTATGTACCGGTATTAGTTTAATTTTGGATCCAATTGCACATAACTGTGGTGCTTTCAAATACCCAGGCCTAGAATAAAGTTAGAAACAGAGGTGTCACTAGTTTTTAAAGACGGGGGGGACTTAACCCCCAGGAAATGCACTAATAATAATATATTTATTATACAATGTATTATCATTCATATTATCCCCTGATTATGATCCTACGTGAATCCACTAATCACTACTTTACACTCTAAAGTACAGGAAAACTTGACATATTTGCAATCACATATAGGTGAATATTGACTGGCTAGATCAGGGGTCGGCAACCTTTACCACTCAAAGAGCCATTTTGGCAAGTTTCACAAATTAAAGAAAGTAATGGGAGCCACAAAAAAAAATTTTTAATTTAAAATGAAAAACACCGCATACAAAGCTTAAATGCTTTGTGCTATGTTAACCAGGGGTCTCCGACACACGCACCGGCACGCACTTTAATGTGGAAATTTGATGTTAGTGCAGCCCGCGAGTTTTGAATGAATGGCGCGTCATACTTGCCAACCCTCTCATTTTTCCCGGGAGACTCCCGAATATCGGAGCGTGATGACACTGCATTTGGCACCCTCTACAGTCTGCCCTAACAGTGTACCTGATCGACAACACGTAGAATGCAATTTCAGCTTGCTCACGTAAGTGACAGCAAGGCGTACTACCTCAGCAGCCACACATCTTACACTGACGGTACCAATACCCAGAATCCCATGCAGCCCTAACTCTTCCGCTCAACCAACCCACGGAAAGGGGGGGGGGGGGTTGATGTGTGGGGGGATTTGGTGGTAGCGGGGGTGTATAATGTAGACCGGAAGAGTTAGGGCTGCATGGGATTCTGGGTAATGGTTGTGTTGTGTTTAAGTTGTGTTACGGTGGGATGTTCTCCAGAAATGTGTTTTTCATTCTTTTTTGGTGTGGGTTCACAGTGTGGCGCATATTTGTAACGTAACAATGTTAAAGTTGTTTGATACGGCTACCGTCAGTGTAAGCTGTGTGGCTGATGAGTAAGTATGCTTTGCTGTCTCCTGTGTGTGCAAGTAATAACAACATGCAACATGTGGCTGGACAGGTACACTGTATGTAAATGCTATAGAGGACAATTACTGCAGTGCAATTAGGGCACGCCCTTTATTTAGTAATTAGAGTGTAAATAGGATTATTTTTTCCCTGGGAGTAATCTATGAGAGACACTGAGATCCATAAATCTCCTGGGAAAATGGGGGGGGGTCGGCATGTATGTAGCTGAGCCGCATCAGAGTGGTCAAGGAGCCGCATGCGGCTCCGGAGCCGCAGGTTGCCGACCCCTGGGCTAGATGATTAGTTAGTTAAATTCGTATTCTGGCCAGTTTATACAGTATAGAATTTTTTGACAAAAAAAAAAAAAAAAAAAATTTAACAAAACCAAATGATTTAGGGAGGTTAATGTAGACATGATCCAGATATGTGAACACCATCTTTAAAAAGTCAAAAACCTAATTAGGATTTTTACACACGTTGTAAAAAGCTTGTTTCAACTAAATTCTTGCAATAATTTGTTGTTTTGTGTGCGTGTTAACATCAAATATGTGTGTATAGGGCGGTGATGTTGGGTTTTGGATGAGATGGGGCGGAGTCCCAGAATTTGGTGCTACGGCCCTCAATTCTGTTAGAATTGTTTTAGCAAATAAATGTTATGCAGTCAAGTAAAACTTTTTAAAAATGTTTGTGTATGAAAAAAATTGCATTAGCGTTGTTTTCCTCATTCCTGGATTTAATTCGGATGTCAAAGTGTACCCACTTGTCGGAATACCTACTCAGACTTTGTCTTTCCAGGTGAGAGACATGACTTATAAAAACTTCCAAGGAGCAAGGAAACGAGAAAACTGCAGACCACTTGATGATGTGAACATAGGGACACATGGTAGTTAACTTGTACCCGCTATAAATAGTTTGTCTGCGTTAGCGCTTATAATAAAAATACCACCAATAGTTGGTTAATATTTAAATCACAAAATGTGAATGGAGTATTGTTGGCGCTTTTTGAATGGTTATTTATTTATGGGCGGAATATAAAGTAGAACCTTTTATTTATGAGTTAGAATGCATTGTAAAAAAAAAATCCAACTGGCACTATTCTAATGTAAATGTACCCTCCATTTGTACGAACAACTTCCAATCTCTGCTGTTGTTTTTCTTTCCAGACTCACACGATCTTCTCCTTGCTGGGACTCGACCACGCCTACGTGACCAGTATTGGACGCCTCATTGGCGTTGTTTCCCTTAAAGAGGTAAGTAAGCACATTGTTCCAAGACGCCTTACTGAGCCACAATCTTATTTTTTTCTTATCTAACTTTGACACCAGCTTTTGCCTGGCATCACGTGTTCACATATTTGCGCACATATTTTAGTCCAAACTAAGGACTCCTCCCTCGGCTTGTTATGTAAAATGGCAGACAAAAGGCTGCTTGATAACGCCATCTCATCTTCCTTTAGCTGTCTATTTTCTGTCAGCCCTCACTGCCTCTCAACTGAACACCCCCTCAACCCCCACTCTTTGTGAATTGGCCAGAAAGTATAGAGGCGATTGTTGCTAAGTGCGGCGTTATTTGCCTGTCCCCGACATTTAGGCTTTTTTGTTCTGCGTTCCACGAGCAGACACTAGCTCATCCAAAGCAGATAAAGCCCAGCCTCTCCCAGTCTGCCACGTGTCACATGGACATTTTGTTATGTCACAGCCAGCCTCATTGGTCTATATGGAAGCAGAAACATGATTGCCGCTTGTTTTCCCTTGAACAATACATTTCAACCAAAGGCCTACTGAAACCCACTACTACCGACCACGCAGTTTGATAGTTTATATATCAATGATGAAATCTTAACATTGCAACACATGCCAATACGGCCGGGTTAGATTAGTAAAGTGCAATTTTAAATTTCCCGCAAAATATCCTGCTGAAAACGTCTCGGTATGATGACGTTTGCGCGTGACGTCACGGATTGTAGCGGACATTTTGGGACACCATTGTGGCCAGCTATTAAATCGTCTGTTTTCATCGCAAAATTCCACAGTATTCTGGACATCTGTGTTGGTGAATCTTTTGCAATTTGTTTAATGAACAATGAAGACAGCAAAGATGAAAGCTGTAGGTGGGAAGCGGTGTATTAGCGGCCGGCTGCAGCAACACAAACACGTAGCCGGTGTTTCATTGTTTACATTCCCGAAATATGACAGTCAAGCTTTACCATTGGCCTGTGGAGAACTGGGACAACAGAGACTCTTACCAGGAGGACTTTGAGTTGGATACGCGCTACCGTGAGTACGCAGCTGCAGCTTCCAAACATTTGATCGCTTGCCCGTACGTGCGTGCCGCTATGTGCATGTCACGTACGTAACTTTGGGGACTTTGGGGAAATATATGTGCTGTATGAACTTTGCGGAGGTGAACGGTACTTTGGGCTGTGGGATTGAGTGTGTTGTGTGGGTGTTTGATTTGTATTGGCGGATTATATGGACAGGAGGGGGGAGGTGTTTGTTATGCGGGATTAATTTGTGGCATATTAAATATAAGCCTGGTTGTGTTGTGGCTAATAGAGTATATATATGTCTTGCACAGATGCACAGATTTTTCTTCTTTTTTTTTGGCGGGGGTGGAGGCTGGGGGGAGATTTGTTTAGATCAATTGACTGTGATTAATTGGAAGTTAGTTAGACTCCCTGATAGGTGTATTTGTAGTACCGTTGAGCTCGTTTGTGTCGACAAGCCGTCTTAAGTCAAGTCCCAGTCCACCGTTTTCTTCTTATTACTAAAGTCCCTTTTGTCGACATAAAGTTTCCGCGGCTTTAAACCCTGCCAATTATAATTCGGTGCGCATAATTTAGTGATTTTTCTTTGCTGACGCGCGTCCATAATAGAAATATAAAAAGAACAAAAAAACAAGCAAACACTCTGGATAGGTGTGTTATTGTCTATACCAGTGGTTCTCAAATGGGGGTATGCATACACCTGGGGGTACTTGAAGGTATGCCAAGGGGTACGTGAGATTTTTTTAAAATGTCTGTCAAAAAGAACTGTGAAAAGAAATGCAACAATGCAATATTCAGTGTTGACAGCTAGATTTTTTGTGGACATATTCCATAAATATTGATGTTAAAGATGTATTTTCTTGTGAAGAAATGTTTAGAATTAAGTTAATGAATCCAGATGGATCTCTATTACAATCCCCAAAGAGGGCACTTTAAGTTGATGATTACTTCTATGTGTAGAAATCCTTATTTATAATTGAATCACTTGTTTATTTTTCAACAAGTTTTTAGTTATTTTTATATCTTTTTTCCAAATAGTTCAAGAAAGACCACAACAAATGAGCAATATTTAGCACTGTTATACAATTTAATAAATCAGAAACTGATGACATAGTGCTGTATTTTACTTCTTTATCTCTTTTTTTCAACCAAAAATGCTTTGCTCTGATTAGGGGGTACTTGAATTAAAAAAATGTTCACAGGGGTACATCACTGAAAAAAGGTTGAGAACCACTGGTCTATACTATATATTTTGGACGAGTTCGCTCACCGCACGTGCTGCAGTGCCCTTTTGTTTAGACTGAGCTACGAACCTACCGAAAGTACAATTGTCATTCGGTCTTCTCGCCGCCCACAGCGTTTCTACTTGTATGGATTCTTCATTTCTCACTCCAAGCAGCGTTTGTAAGTTTTACAATATAACTAAAACAATTCATGCTTACTAAACCGTCCCATCTGTGATGTCCGTAGGAGTGTTTTTTATGCATATTTCTATGTGCTATGGTAATGTAATGAAGCAAGCATTGTTAGCATTAGCTACTTTGCAAACACGTTTATGAGTGTCTTGGTTAGTATTATTAACTCACACTGGCATTATTTTTGTATTGTCATTAAATCCACCAAAACGACACCGTGGAGTTATTGAGTCTCTTTAGCTGATTGGAAAGCTAGCTTCCGCAGCTAGTGAGTCCATGACAATGACTTGTTTTGTTTGATCAGCCGTTTTTAACGCCGTGTTACAGACACCGTTTGTAATCCCAGGAACACTATGCTCACCGTCAAGCATGGTGGTGGTAGTATTATGATCTGGGCCTGTTTTGCTGCCAATGGTTCTGGTGCTTTACAGAGAGTAAATGGGACAATGAAAAAGGAGGATTACCTCCAAATTCTTCAGGACAGCCTAAAATCATCAGCCCGGAGGTTGGGTCTTGGGCGCAGTTGGGTATTCCAACAGGACAATGACCCCAAACACACGTCAAAAGTGGTAAAGGAATGGCTAAATCAGGCTAGAATTAAGGTGTGTGTGTGTGACAATCATTGGTACTTTAACTTTAACTTAACTTAACTTAACTGAAACATGTGCCTCTTGCTAAACGGACAGCCACCACATGCAGGACACCTAGCATCTGTGAAGACCAAGTCCTCCAAGAAGATGTCGTTCATATTGCACTAGCACAGCAAAGATAAACCAACTGTACTACACAAGCAAGAGCATCAACTTACAACTACAGACTAAATGTGTATTTATTATGCTTCCTGGAGAACTTTGGACATCTAAGTAATCACAACGAGCTGGGGTCGCATTGCACCAAAAAAAGGAGATCAGCATTGTCATCTGAAAAGGGTAAAAAAGCTTGTTTGTTTCAACAACTGTTAAAACTAAGAGTAAATGGTGCACTATATTAAGTTGTTTATGAGTGTGTTTACTACATTATTGATTAGTAAATGTACCGTGTTTGCAAGATTATTGCAAACTGCAACCACTTTCAAACTGTGCACTTAATTACTTTCAACAAGTTTTGAGCAAATCAATGACTTGCAGTTCAGTGAAACATTTAAAAAACATTCCTGTACGACATTCTGACTACTAAATTGCATTGGTACCCAAATATTTGGGTATTTTCTGCAGCAAATTTTATTTATGCAAGCAAATAATAACCCATGATTAATTATGATTAATCACAGGTTTAGAGTGTGATTAATCTGATTCAAAAAGAATAATCACTTGACTGCCCTATTTTATAGGTGATGGTTGCAGAATTGCACAATGCACACTTTTATTGAACTTAGAGGGACAAGTGGTAGAAAACGGATGGATGGATGGATAGATGGATTTGTCACTAGCTGACATAGTTTTACTTTTGAGTTGTGTGCTCATTTATTCCTCTAAAAATAATAATTGTATGTAATATGATGTTTATTTCTACAGTAGACTATTAATTGTATTATTAAATTAGTTATTTTAAAACAAAACATTTTGGGGAACCCTGATCCTGGGACCCCATGGAGGTTGCCTGCCTCTTAAGACCTCACTGTTGAGTGTGTACTAATCAAAGTTAATGGTAATCAACTCGTATGTTATCTTTTTATGCAATGCATGTCTGCTCTTGAATGGGATTGTGCTGAAAATCTGTAATGAAGTAGTTCTGATTCTGATTCTGAAATGAGAATTTATAAGAAACGGATAAGGAACCGAATTGTTAAGCAGAATTGCAAGTGGAATCGGAACCCGAAAAATCTTATCAATTCCCATCTCTCGTCACCGCTTTATCCATATATGCAATGTGCTGGTCTGCCTTTGTAGTCAATAAGTTCTTTGTATTCCTCTATCCTCTTGTTGTGGGGCAGACTGGCTCAAAAATACAAATGCATCCTCCACTGTTGCCATTTCTAATACAAATCAGCGTATAATTCGAACTTATGTCTGTCAGTAGACTCACCATGGAAGCGCTAAAACTACAACAAAGTAGCGGCACGTAAATTAGACCGCCCACAAAAAGGTGCATCCTGAAATGATGGTCAGAAAGTTGCTTGAAAACCGTCTGTAAAACATAATCTATGTAAAATTTTGACCAAAGAACCACCATTATATGTTATGAGGACCACAAGGAAATGTTTTGAATATGTGTACAGCTCCACTAATGGACATTGGAGTGTTACTTTCAAAGGCAAAATTCAAGTATTGCTAGAAACATAATTTTATATGGGACTTTATTGTATTCTATGTATAGTACATGTTCCAAAGAGAAAAAAGCATAAAACACAGTATATTTAAAGGCCTACTGAAATGAAATGTTCTTATTCAAACGGGGATAGCAGGTCCATTCTATGTGTCATACTTGATCATTTCGCGATATTGCCATATTTTTGCTGAAATGATTTAGTAGAGAACATCGACGATAAAGTTCGCAACTTTTGGTCGCTGATAAAAAAGCCTTGCCTGTACCGGAAGTAGCGTGACATCACAGGTTGTGGAGCTCCTCACATCTGCACATTGTTTACAATCATGGCCACCAGCAGCGAGAGCGATTCGGACCGAGAAAGCGACGATTACCCCATTAATTTGAGCGAGGATGAAAGATTTGTGGATGAGGAAAGTGAGAGTGAAGGATTAGAGGGCAGTGGAAGCGATTCAGATAGGGAAGATGCTGTGAGAGGCGGGTGGGACCTGATATTCAGCTGGGAATTACTAAAACAGTAAATAAACACAAGACATACACTACCGTTCAAAAGTTTGGGGTCACATTAAAATGTCCTTATTTTTTAATGAAGATAACTTTAAACTAGTCTTAACTTTAAAGAAGTACACTCTATACATTGCTAATGTGGTAAATTACTATTCTACCTGCAAATGTCTGGTTTTTGGTGCAATATCTACATAGGTGTATAGAGGCCCATTTCCAGCAAATATCACTCCAGTGTTCTAATGGTACAATGTGTTTGCTCATTGGCCCAGAAGGCTAATTGATGATTAGAAAATCCTTGTGCAATCATGTTCACACATCTGAAAACACAGAAGCTACAAAACTGACCTTCCTTTGAGCAGATTGAGTTTCTGGAGCATCACATTTGTGGGGTCAATTAAACGCTCAAAATGGACAGAAAAAGATAACTTTCATCTGAAACTCGACAGTGTATTCTTGTTCTTAGAAATGAAGGCTATTCCACAAAATTGTTTGGGTGACCCCAAACTTTTGAACGGTAGTGTATATATACTCTATTAGCCACAACACAACCAGGCTTATATTTAATATGCCACAAATGAATCCGCATAACAAACACCTCCCCCCTCCCGTCCATATAACCCACCAATACAAATCAAACACCCGCACAACACACTCAATCCCACAGCCCAAAGTACCGTTCACCTCCGCAAAGTTCATACAGCACATATATTTCCCCAAAGTTACGTACGTGACATGCACATAGCGGCACGCACGTACGGGCAAGCGATCAAATGTTTGGAAGCCAAAGCTGTCCTCACGGTAGCGCGTCTGCTATCCAACTCAAAGTCCTCCTGGTTGTGTTGCTGCAGCCAGCCGCTAATACACCGATTCCACCTACAGCTTTCTTCTTTGCTGTCTTCATTGTTCATTAAACAAATTGCAAAAGATTCACCAACACAGATGTCCAGAATACTGTGGAATTTTGCGATGAAAACAGACGACTTAATAGCTGGCCACAATGGTGTCCCAATATGTCCGCTACAATCCGTGACGTCACACGCAAACGTCATCATACCGAGACGTTTTCAGCAGAATATTTCGCGGGAAATTTAAAATTGCACTTTACTAATCTAACCCGGCCGTATTGGCATGTGTTGCAATGTTAAGATTTTATCATTGATATATAAACTATCAGACTGCGTGGTCGGTAGTAGTGGCTTTCAGTAGGCCTTTAAATATACTAAATGTAAAAAAGGGAATAAATATTCAAAATAATCTAGTTTGGTTACGCCATCATGAGCGCAACACAAGGTTGTAAAAGTTTCAACTACATATCTAAATAAGATGTCAAAAGCAAACTGAAATCAAATACACACAGCTTAAAGATTGATCAATACCTATTTATGATGATTTATCAAAATTTAAAAGAAATATACCTGAACAGAACGCTCATGATGGTTACACCAAAAAGTAATGCTATGAATCGTGTTTTTCCACGTTTTTGGGGCATTTTTATGCTATTTCCAAGCATCTCCTTTTTATTATCGTTGATTTTAAATGGTCAAACTAATGCATATTATATATGCATGCCCTAGTAAACCAAAAAAAAGTCATATTTATTTTGATTGTTACATTTTGAAGTACATTTGTGCAGGTGGGGGCGAATCTACCCATTACCAGAGCTGTACACATATAGAAAAAATGATGAGCCCTTTAAAAGAGAATTTAGACACCACTTGCGCGACGTGAGCGCGTTAAACTGACCGGCGAAGGGCTTAAGCAACGGGTAAGGGGGGTAAAATTGGGTTTCATCCTTACCTCTAAAACTTCAGCATAGGATAATAAAGTCCTTTCTTCTTTCAAAGTAGACTTCTCAGCCGATCTGTTATACACCTTTCCACAACAAAAAAACACATCCATTTAAAGCAGTGGTTCTTAACCTGGGTTTGATCGAACCCTAGGGGTTCAGTGAGTCGGCCTCAGGGGTTCGGCAGAGCCTCCGCCGCGGAGGTCAAGACACACCGACTCGTCGTGTAAATAAAAACGTCTCCCTATCGGCGTATTATGGATACCCCCAAACAAAGTTCCCTCTAATTTTCCATCTGATTTACAGGTGTGTAATTTGTTGTGAGTTCATGCACTGTGTTGGTTTTGTTCTTTGAACAAGGTGATGTTCATGCACGGTTCATTTTGTGCACCAGTAAAAAAACATATAACTTTGTCTTGAATTTGAAAAAAAAAAAAAACATTTAATTTTTCACTAAAGAAGGGTTTGGTGAATGCACATATGAAACTGGTGGGGTTCGGTACCTCCAACAAGGTTAAGAACCACTGATTTAAAGGTTTGTCCATTCTCCATAAGTCTTTGGACAAAGTCACAAGTCAATGTGCAAGCAATGCCTCTTTTTGCTCACGTCATCAACCGCTTATGTCGACGTGAGTCCGCCAATCTGGGAAATGTCGACTTAAACAGGTTTTACTGTTTAAGTCTGAGTACATACCCTAGAAATACAATGCTAAGCCATGCAAACGAGCAATAAGAAGACACAAATAATTAAAGGAATGTGTTAGAGTGTAAATTATAATACAGGAAGGTATACGGGCTGAGGAAATTACAAAGGGAAATTGACGTACTTAATAAGTCAATTAAATCAAAAAGTTACAGTAATTAAAAAAAGGGAAGCGAGACAAACGGCGAGAAAAAGATAGATTTAAGCATCTTTTTAAACTTTCCAAAGATTCATCAGTCCCATTGGACATGCAGATGTGAGGAACATGAAAACAGAGTTGATGTGAGAGGAATACATTTATTTGACAATTAGGAATGAAGGAAAGTAGGACTCCAAGAGCTAATTTAACAAGGTAGTCAAATGTCTTAGTATTCTGCTCCTCTCGTCTGGTGTAAAATGGAGGCTTCATTTTCTGCCTCTCGTTCCACTGGAGAGAATGCACTCAGGCAGGAAACACTTCATACAGAAGGTCGGGGCAAAAGTCACATGTGTTGAAATGCCACAAGAAATAATTGAAAGAAATCTATTTTCAAATGTAAGAAAAAAAAAAAGCCATTGTGGATCACAACATAGAAAATGGTTAATTACACTCACAGGTGGCTCTTGACAAAAAGAAGAATTAAGTAAGCTACGATTCTTCCTAGTCCTTTTCGAACATGTAGAATTGTGTAACTGTGGTGTTTTTTTAATGTAAAAATCAACACATACAATTACATAAATTAAAATGTTTCAACACAAAGCCTTCAGGATTATAATATCCATATATCGATAAGCATAACAACAAAATAGTCACTGATTCTTTCTTCACTTTCTGGTTCTCTTTTATTATGGTCAAATGCCTTTGGCAGACAGCTTTAAAAGTCAAAGTCATTCTGACCTTATTTTCCTTACTTTGTAGCACAGACTGCTGTCTGATCCTGATCTCCCCTATTTCATTTTAGAGTACAACAGATTCCTGTGTAGAAAATGGCTTGTGAAGTGAAATTATAGACTAGCGCATGATCACAAACTCTAAACCTCCTGCAGTACAGAATACAACATGGTTATACAAACCCCGTTTCCATATGAGTTGGGAAATTGTGTTAGATGTAAATATAAACGGAATACAATGATTTGCAAATCCTTTTCAACCCATATTCAATTGAATGCACTACAAAGACAACATATTTGATGTTCAAACTCATAAACTTTTTTTTTTTTTTGCAAATAATTAACTTAGAATTTCATGGCTGCAACACGTGCCAAAGTAGTTGGGAAAGGGCATGTTCACCACTGTGTTACATGGCCTTTCCTTTTAACAACACTCAGTAAACGTTTGGGAACTGAGGAGACACATTTTTTAAGCTTCTCAGGTGGAATTCTTTCCCATTCTTGCTTGATGTACAGCTTAAGTTGTTCAACAGTCCGGGGGTCTCCCTTGTGGTATTTTAGGCTTCATAATGCGCCACACATTTTCAATGGGGAACAGGTCTGGACTACAGGCAGGCCAGTCTAGTACCCGCACTCTTTTACTATGAAGCCACGTTGATGTAACACGTGGCTTGGCATTGTCTTGTTGAAATAAGCAGGGGCGTCAATAGTAACGTTGCTTGGATGGCAACATATGTTGCTCCAAAACCTGTATGTACCTTTCAGCATTTATGGCGCCTTCACAGATGTGTAAGTTACCCATGTCTTGGGCACTAATACACCCCCATACCATCAAACATGGTATGGGGGCTCTGTACCGAGGATGTCGTTGTGGCTTGTGCAGTCCTTTGAGACACTTGTGTTTCAGGGCTATATAAATAAACATTGATTGATTGATTGACACATGCTGGCTTTTCAACTTTGCGCCTATAACAATCCGGATGGTTCTTTTCCTCTTTGGTCCGGAGGACACGACGTCCACAGTTTCCAAAAACATATTGAAATGTGGACTCATCAGACTACAGAACACTTTTCCACTTTGTATCAGTCCATCTTAGATGAGCTCAGGCCCAGCGAAGCCGACGGCGTTTCTGGGTGTTGTTGATAAACGGTTTTCACCTTTCATAGGAGAGTTTTAACTTGCACTTACAGATGTAGCGACCAACTGTAGTTACTGACAGTGGGTTTCTGAAGTGTTCCTGAGCCCATGTGGTGATATCCTTTACAAACTGATGTCGCTTGTTGATGCAGTACAGCCTGAGAGATCGAAGGTCACGGGCTTAGCTGCTTATGTGCAGTGATTTCTCCAGATTCTCTGAACCCTTTGATGATATTACGGACCGTAGATGGTGAAATCCCTAAATTCCTTGCAATAGCTGGTTGAGAAAGGTTTTTCTTAAACTGTTCAACAATTTGCTCTCGCATTTGTTGACAAAGTGGTGACCCTCGCCCCATCCTTGTTTGCGAATGACTGAGCATTTCATGGAATCTACTTTTATACCCAATCATGGCACCCACCTGTTCCCAATTTGCCTGTTCACCTGTGGGATGTTCCAAATAAGTGTTTGATGAACATTCCTCAACTTTATCAGTATTTATTGCCACCTTTCCCAACTATTTTGGCACGTGTTGCAGCCATGAAATTTTAAGTTAATTATTATTTGCAAAAAAAAAATAAAGTTTATCAGTTTGAACATCAAATATCTTGTCTTTGTAGCATATTCAATTGAATATGGGTTGAAAATGATTTGCAAATCATTGTATTCCGTTTATATTTACATCTAACACAATTTCCCAACTCATATGGAAACGGGGTTTGTACATTATACTGATTTGCACACCAGGTGGAAATTGTTGCAACGCTCAAATAGGGAACAGTCCACAAAAATAATTGGAAATTGACATTAGTGGTGGTACTAAAAAAGTGGAATTCAAATCAGACATTGACCTAATGAAACTGGCCTGGATGTAAACGATGGGTCCCCCCTTTGTCCCACAACCTGTAACTCATGCATCTATCAACAGGTCATTTGGCCCCACTCCTCATTAGCAAATTGATCTGGCTCTCTCAAGTTTGATCGGTGTCTTCTCCAGTCTGCATCGACCTGCTTTTTCCACAGATTTGGATTTTTACCAGGGCCACTTCAGAATAGCCCAATGTTTGGCCCTTCGCCATTCTTGAGTGTCTCTGGCTCATTGTCCTGTTGGAGGACTTATGATCTGCGACTGAGACCAAGCTTTCTGACATTTTACAAAAAAGATCAATTAGAATAATGCATAATGTTGGATATGGAGAACATACAAACCCTTTATTTGTTAAATCACAATTATTGAAATTCAACTATTTGGTGCATTTGCAAACAGCTAAAATTATGTATAAAGCAAACTATAACCTGTTATCCAAGAATGTACAACAATTCTTCTCAACAAAAGAGGAGACATATATAACCTTTGAGGAAAATCTAATTTAAAACATTTGTATGCTCGTACAACACTTAAACCTTAAGTATATCAGTATGTGGAATTAAATTATGGACCGGATTAACCAAATAAATCAAACAAAGCACCAATATGATTCAGTTTAAGAAGTACATTACCCGTAGGGGCGTGGCTACAGGATAGAGTTGACAAATGGGAGTTCTTTGCATGCATGTTACAAAATTTTAGATTACATTGTCAATGATTGATTGATTGATTGATTGAAACTTTTATTAGTAGATTGCACAGTGAAGTACATATTCCGTACAATTAACCACTAAATGGTAACACCCAAATAAGTTTTTCAACTTGTTTAAGTCGGGGTCCACTTAAATTGATTCATGATACAGATATATACTATTTTCATAATACAGTCATCACACAAGATAATCATCAGAGTATATACATTGAATTATTTACATTATATACATGTGGGATATGGAGGGGGGTGGGGGGGTAATTTTGGTTGGTATCAACACTTCAGTCATCAACAATTGCATCATCAGAGAAATTGACATTGGAACAGTGTAGGTCTGACTTGGTAGGATATGTACAGCAAATATTGGACACAGAGAGAGAGATCAGAAATTATAAGAAAAAGTGTCTACATTTGATTGTTTACATCGGTATCAGGGAGGTGTAGCGGATTTTATAGACAAGGCTCAGTGCAAGTTGTTTTACTCTGTCCTCCACCCTGAGCCAGCCCACTTTGGAGAAGTGGGTAGGAGTGAGGTGTGATCTGGGGTGGAGGTCTAGAAGTAATCTGACTAGCTTGTTCTGGGATGTTTGGAGTCTAGATTTGAGGGTTTTGGAGGTGCTAGGGTACCAGGAGGTGCATGCGTAATCGAAAAAGGGTTGAACGAGAGTTCCCGCCAGAATCCTCATGGTGCTTTTGTTGACCAAAGAGGAGATTCTATAGAGAAATCTCATTCGTTGGTTGACCTTTTTGATTACCTTGGTTGCCATTTTATAACAGGAAAGATTAGCCTCTAGAGTGGAACCTAGGTAGGTGACCTCATCTTTCCTGGTGATAACAATGTCTCCCAATTTTATAGTGAAGTTACTGACTTTCTTAAGGTTGATGTGGGACCCAAATAGGATGGATTCCGTTTTACCCAAGTGTATGGATAGCTTGTTGTCAGCGAGCCAGGTGCAAATTCTACAGAGCAATGTTAGTAAATTATCTACTTGAAAAAAAAATATTGTGTGGTACATTACATGGGACATGCAAGTGTGAAAATGACATTAAATCCAAAGGTAAAATATAGTGTAGAAATGCACCCAATTGCTAGAAATGTAGTTTGGATTTGAACAATGTTCTGTGCTGACAGAAATGTTCCTCTTTTTTTTCCTCAAATGTTCCTCTTTTTTTCTTAAAGGGTGCTCACATTCCTAATGTTTATATTCATACAGTATATTCAATATTACAAAAAGCCCTCTGAGAACATCCATAATTGAGACGAGGCCCTCAATAAAAGCGAGTTTGACGCCCCAATTCCATTGTCTTCTCAGTGCTCTGCCAGACTTGAAACCAACCCAAGCGGTGCTGATCCAAAGACCTCACGACACTATCCAATCAGTGCCGTTTTAGTGTTCTATCTTTTTTGAGGTCGAAAAAGTTGCTCATTAAATTTAATAGGATTAGAGCTGAGTACCTGTATTTTTTGGTACCGGTTCCTAATTGGGTCGGTCCAGGAAGACCGTTAAGATTCTGAATTAATTATCCTGCTATTGTTATTTATTTTATTTTTTTCTAGCTGGCAGTCGTAATTATGACACGCTGTCACATTCAGTTCAAGTAAGGCAACTAGGCACAGGTAGAGGATAATCAGCTTGGAATAATCACAAATAAGGAAGCAGCCCCACACAAAAGTTTGTAACACAACAATATTCCCTCCTAATCACACACGCTAATAAGAGTTAGTGTCAGTTTGAACTGAACGCCACTTAGCTCACGACCGCCGCGACGGTGCGCTTCATCAACTCGACCATCCTATAAGCCATTCACAGGCCAATATTAATCCACTCAAAAAATGAAACATTTTAATAATGGATCTTTTTATTATTTTTTTTCCCCCTCTTCTGTGAAATGGATCTCCCTGGGTCTGAAAAAAATGACTAGAACTATAACACACACACGAAATTCACACACACACACGACACACATACCTTGGTGGCTGTCAACATTGGCTTTCGGTCCATCACTCAGATAGGTGTGCAACATAAACACAAATAACAATTCCTACACTGCAAAAAGTCAGTGTTCAAAAACAAGAAAAAAAAATACAAAAATTAGGGGTATTTTACTTGAACTGAGCAAAATTATCTGCCTATAGAACAAGAAAATTCGTCTTGTCAAGACTTTCCAAAACAAGTCAAATTAGCTAACCTCAATGAACCCAAAAATACCTTAAAGGCCTACTGAAACCCACTACTACCGACCACGCAGTCTGATAGTTTATATATCAATGATGAAATCTTAACATTGCAACACATGCCAACTTATAAAGTGCAATTTTAAATTTCCCGCGAAACTTCCGGTTGAAAACGTCTATGTATGATGACGTATGCGCGTGACGTCAATCGTTGAAACGGAAGAATTTGGACCCCATTGAATCCAATACAAAAAGCTCTGTTTTCCTCTCAAAATTCCACAGTATTCTGGACATCTGTGTTGGTGAATATTTTGCAATTTGTTTAATGAACAATGAAGACTGCAAAGAAGAAAGTTGTAGGTGGGATCGGTGTATTAGCGGCTGGCTGCAGCAACACAACCAGGAGGACTTTGAGATGGATAGCAGACGCGCTAGCCACCGACCTCACCTTGACTTCCTCCGTCTCCGGGCCACCGACCGCATCTATGATCGGGTGAAGTCCTTCGTCGCTCCGTCGATCGCTGGAACGCAGGTGAGCACGGGTGTTGATGAGCAGATGAGGGCTGGCGTAGGTGGATAGCTAATGTTTTTAGCATAGCTCTGTGTGGTCCCGTTGCTAAGTTAGCTTCAGTGGCGTCATTAGCAACACTATTGTTAAGCTTCGCCAGCCTGGAAAGCATTAACCGTGTAGTTACATGTGCATGGTTTAATAGTATTGTTGATTTTCTGTCTATCCTTCCAGTTAGGGGTTTATTTCTTTTGTTTCTATCTGCATTTAAGCCCGATGCTATCACGTTAGCTCCGTAGCTAAAGAGCTTCGCCGATGTATTGTCGTGGAGATAAAAGTCACTGTGAATGTCCATTTCGCGTTCTCGACTCTCATTTTCAAGAGGATATAGTATCCGAGGTGGTTTAAAATACAAATCCGTGATCCACAATAGAAAAAGGAGAAAGTGTGGAATCAAATGAACCCTTGTACCTAAGTTACGGTCAGAGCGAAAAAAGATACATCCTGCACTGCACTCTAGTCCTTCACTCTCACGTTCCTCATCCACAAATCTTTCATCCTCGCTCAAATGAATGGGGTAATCGTCGCTTTCTCAGTCCTTACGCTCTCGCTGCATTGTAAACAATGGGGAAATGTGTGGAGCCTTTCAACCTGCGACGTCACGCTACTTCCGGTACAGGCAAGGCTTTTTTATCAGCGACTAAAAGTTGCGAACTTTATCGTCAATGTTCTCTACTAAATCCTTTCAGCAAAAATATGGCAATATCGCAAAATGATCAAGTATGACACATAGAATGGATCTGCTATCCCCGTTTAAATAAAAACATTTCATTTCAGTAGGCCTTTAAAATAAGTATATTCTCACTAATAACAAGTGCACTTATCTTGGTAGAAAAAAAA
This sequence comes from Entelurus aequoreus, assembly GCF_033978785.1. Classification (NCBI taxonomy): domain Eukaryota; kingdom Metazoa; phylum Chordata; class Actinopteri; order Syngnathiformes; family Syngnathidae; genus Entelurus; species Entelurus aequoreus. The sequence goes on from NC_084743.1 coordinate 47,824,608, forward strand.
ATTAGACCTTTTTGCTGAATATGTTGAAAAATATTCTTAAATTAAGTCAATGCTAGTGCCATTATCTTGACATAATGATATGCGCTCGGCATCATGATTTTTTTTTTCATGCTTGAAGTAAGAAATTATTACTTTAAAAAAGGAGTTACTTGTGAGTGTTGAAGACACAGCTTTGCAACAGTTGATATTCTAGTTTCAGGCATGTTTTACTCAATATAGGTCATAAAATCTCAGCAACAAGCTGTAATATCTTACTGAGATAATTTAGGACCAAAACCCTTAAAAGAAGTAAAACACTCTAACATAAAATCTGCTTAGTGAGAAGAATTATCTTATTAGACAAAAAATAAGCAAATATCACCCTTATTTGAGATATTTAATCTTATTTAGATTTCAGTTTTTGCAGTGTATTGTTGCAAAATGCACACCCATCTAACAATTTCCTGAGCTGCCTGATTTGTCAGTACATTTGCGGAAAACGGCAACGTCCTGCTTATTATGACTTAAGTCGTAAAAAATTATAACAAAAATAATGACGCATGTGCATTCAAATTGTTTGAATAATGAAATAATTTTCCAAACATGATGTACTTCAATTATGATTAACCAATAGAAAGCAGGTGCGCTGGCAATAAACTAAACAGAAAGTGAAAGTTACAGAAAAACAAGGAGTCGAACAGGACATACTGCTAAAACAAGAGCACCAGCACAGGGAATAATACCATCCATCCATTTTCTACCGCATGTCCCTTACGGGATCGCGGGGGGTGCTGGAACCTACCTCTGCTGCATTCGGGCGGAAGGCGGGGTACACCCTGGACAAGTCGCTACCTCATCGCAGGTGTAATAGGAATACTACCAAACACAGGGAAATACAGAACAAATCCCAAACTGTCATATGAGATTGTGACAGTTTGTGCACTGATTCTTTTAAAGTGGGGTTTTTGATTATCTTATTATGATTAGGTTAAAAAAAATATGGTAAAAAACCTACATTTTAGAAAAACTGCCATCAAGTAGGGATCGGAAGTGGCTGACAGATCAGGCAGTGACAAGCACTTTGGCCAAACTCTGACAGATCAGATTTGATTATGAAAATGTTTAATCAAAGACAGCACTTTGGAACATAAGCCAGTCTCCTCCATCTTATTTTGTCTTTATGCTTTATTTTTGTGTCAAAAAGCTCCAGGTTGTCAGTATGCAGTTTGGCATATTCCGGTATTTTATTTTTCTAATTGTTACTTTTGCCAGTTTTGAGTGATTTCATTCACAATTGTACAATTTTCAGTGACCCAACAATTTTAAGCACGCCTGTAAATGTGTGGCATAATTCTGTATACCTTAAATTCCGGACTATTAGCCAGTACTTTTTTCCATCACTTTGAGCCCTGCGACTTGTAAATCAGTGCATCTAACTTATGGATTTTTTTTTTCCACTAACGACCATGATGTTTAGAATTCAATATACACTGAAAAAGTGTTATTATTTGTGCAATGGCACCATGTTTTGGACAAGTTTGCTCGCTTCAGATGCTGCGGGGTGAACGTCTACAGTATTTACTTCTGTTTAGTGCTTTCAACACATGAAAATACACATAACATTCCATCTTTTAGTTGTCTATAGTGTTTCTACTCATATGGATTCTTCATCCATCACTCCAATTAACGTTTGTAAGTTTTACAATATAACTAAAACTATTCATCCTTACTAAACCGTTCCATGTGTGATGTCTGTAGGGGGCTTTTCATGCATATTTGTACCTGCAATTGTAATGTCATCAAGCTAGCGCCGTTAACATTAGCTAACATGCTAACATGTTTACGAGTGTCTGTGTTAGTATTATAAACTTAGAATGGCATTTTTGTTTGTATTGTTTTAGTTTAGTAAATGCACCAAAATATCACAGTGAAGTTATTGAGTCTGTTTAGCTGATTGGAAAACTGGCTTCGACAAGTAGTTGGTCCATGACGATAATGCTGTTTTGTTCTATAGGCCGTTTAACTGCCACGTTACAGACCCCGTTTGAAAACGGTTAAGATATGTAAATAAACATTTACCAAATCTTTCTGTGTAGATAACTCTTTTCACAATGTATATCTGTGGCTTATAGTCCAGTGCGGCTAATAAATGGAAAAATATTTGTCCTTCTAAAATTTAGTGGGTGCGCTTTATAGTTCGGAACAATTGTTAAGTGTACACAGTAGGGTTGCCCCAATGCCAATATTTTGGTACCAGTACAGGTACTTTTCGATACTTTTCAAAATAAAGTTGATCACAAAAAAAATTCATTTTTGGCTTCATTTTAACAGCAAAATCCTACGATACTTATAACATATGTTTTTTATTGCACTCAAACAAGAATTTTAGAAGATTAAAATAAGAATTAAAAGGCATTAAACACATTGGGCTTTTCTTGTTGCACTCAAAGAGCAATTTAACAATTGTATATTAGATAAAGTCTGCCATAATCTAGAATTAGGTTAGAATATAATAGAAAGCTTTATTGACATAATGCTCTATGATTTATGGTTACCACTCTTGGTCTGTGCTTTAAGAAAAATACAATCATACTAAAAACAAAAGTACTGTACACAGATAAGACATGTAGCAGGTAAAACCCACATTGTTAAAGATAAAACACAAATTGTAGGAATTTCCATATGCATTAGTTTACGTTACGCGGGCGGTTTGGACTCCGCTAATATTTGGCATCAAGCAAAGCAGTTCTATAATAATAATAATAATAATGGATTAGATTTATATAGCGCTTTTTCTAGACACTCAAAGCGCTTCACAGAGAAGTGAGAACCCATCATTCATTTTTACAGCTCATTCATTCATCATTCATTCTCCGGTGTGAGCGGCACCGGGGGCAAGGGTGAAGTGTCCTGCCCAAGGACACAACGGCAGCGATTTTTTTGGATGGTAAGAGGCGGGGAGCGAACCTGCAACCCTCAGGTTTCTGGCAAGGCCGCTCTACCCACTACGCCATGCCGCCCCACTATGCGCTTCTATGTAACTGTATGTGCACAGCAGGGGAGCTGGTTAACTTTATTACCTGTCAATCTGACTGCTTGTTGTTATGGTCCGCTGCCCGGGACATACTTTATTTACGTTTTGATTCACTTGTTTAAGTTCTGTTTCAGCACCCCGGTTTTGTGTCTCCTTGGTTGCTATGGCTATTCATTGTTTTCACCTGCCTCTGATTAGTGTTCGGGACGGTCACCTGTTCCCGGGCACTAATCAGAGAGCTATTTAGTCCTGCCTTTTCCCCGTCACTCAGTCTGGTGCTTTTGTTTGCTCTCATGCAATTGTCACATTGGTTCCTTGTGCTTTTTCGTACACTAAGTCCCGTCTTAGTGTTTCCTGGTGAGCTATTCCGTTAGCTTCCCGTGTGCAGTCGGCATGCTCTCGCTCTCCTTGTGTTTGCTTGTTGTTCGTTTTTGTATTTTTTGTATGATTTATGCAAATAAATCGTTGTCTTACCTGAACGCTGTCTCCGGAGTTCCTGCTGTCATCGTCGGAAGTTTGAAGAAAAGATGGTAATACTTTAAAGGCCTACTGAAATGAAATGTTTTTATTTAAACGGGGATAGCAGATCCATTCTATGTGTCATACTTGATCATTTCGCGATATTGCCATATTTTTGCTGAAAGGATTTAGTAGAGAACATTGACGATAAAGTTCGCAACTTTTGGTCGCTGAGAAAAAAAGCCTTGCCTGTACCGAAAGTAGCGTGACGTCACAGGTTGAAAGGCTCCTCACATTTCCCCATTGTTTACACCAGCAGCGAGAGGGATTCGGACCGAGAAAGCGACGATTACCCCATTAATTTGAGCGAGGATGAAAGATTCGTGGATGAGGAACGTGAGAGTGAAGGACTAGAGTGCAGTGCAGAACGTATCTTCTTTTGCTCTGACCGTAACTTAGGCACAAGGGCTCATTGGATTCCACACTTTCTCCTTTTTCTATTGTGGATCACGGATTTGTATTTTAAACCACCTCGGATACTATATCCTCTTGAAAATGAGAGTCTAGAACGCGAAATGGACATTCACAGTGACTTTTATCTCCACGACAATACATCGGCGAAGCACTTTAGCTACGGAGCTAACGTGATAGCATTGGGCTTAACTGCAGATAGAAACAAAAGAAATAAACCCCTGACTGGAAGGATAGACAGAAAATAAACAATACTATTAAACCATGGACCTGAAACTACACGGTTAATGCTTTCCAGGCTGGCGAAGCTTAACAATGCTGTTGCTAACGACGCCATTGAAGCTAACTTAGCTACGGGACCTCACAGAGCTATGCTAAAAACATTAACTATCCACCTACGCCAGCCAGCCCTCATCTGCTCATCAACACCCGTGCTCACCTGCGTTCCAGCGATCGACGGAGCGACGAAGGACTTCACCCGATCATCGATGCGGTCGGCGGGTAGCGTCGGATAGCGCGTCTGCTATCCAACTCAAAGTCCTCCTGGTTGTGTTGCTGCAGCCAGCCGCTAATACACCGATCCCACCTACAGCTTTCTTCTTTGCAGTCTTCATTGTTCATTAAACAAATTGCAAAAGATTCACCAACACAGATGTCCAGAATACTGTGGAATTTTGAGATGAAAACAGAGCTTTTTGTATTGGATACAATGGTGTCCGAATACTTCTGTTTCAACGATTGACGTCACACGCAAACGTCATCATACATAGACATTTTCAACTGGAAGTTTAGCGGGAAATTTAAAATTGCACTTTATAAGTTAACCCGGCCGTATTGGCATGTGTTGCAATGTTAAGATTTCATCATTGATATATAAACTATCAGACTGCGTGGTCGGTAGTAGTGGGTTTCAGTAGGCCTTTAATCATGCCAACTTTGGGGAGGCATTTTTTAAAGCATTGCTTGCAGCGTGACGCCTCTGTGTTTAAAACGTCATCCTGATCGATAGTTTCAAAGCCCAAATACCTCCATATTGCACGTCACGCACACTCTTTATTAACCAGTAGAATTGTCTTTATTTGCCATTTTTCTTCTCCTCATGGTTTTTTCCTTGTGTGCTCTGCTGAGTGTGTGCGCGCTGACACACTCAACATGCTCCTCCACTCTGTGTGATAAAAAAAAAAGTGAATTTTTTTTTTAAAGGCAGTGTAGTACCATTTTGAATTCATTCCGTACAACCCTAGTACACAGTAGGGTTGTAGTTGTACGGTATACTGCTATTAGTAGAGTACAGCGATACTAATTAATCATTTTCGGTACGATACCGTCTCTGAAACGTACCGGTCCCGCACCGCGTTGAAGTCACGTCGTGACATTGCTGATTTACGAGCAGACGAGCATGTTTGGCGGCACACAATCACGGAGTACTTACAAGCAGACACAGTGTGTAGACTGAAAAGGGAGAACGGACGCATTTTGGTTTAAAGTCTAACGATAAAGGTGAAGTTATAACACTGGGAATAATAATAATAATATTATAATAATTTAATAATATTTTTTGGCATCACATCTTTTTTCGTTTTTTTTAAATGTATATTATGTTTGTAAACTCAGGAAATATGTCCCTGGACACATTTGGACTTTGAATATGTTTTTGATTGATTGATTGATTGAAACTTTTATTAGTAGATTGCACAGTACAGTACATATTCCGTACAATTGACCACTAAATGGTAACACCCAAATAAGTTTTTTAACTTGTTTAAGTCGGGGTCCACTTAAATTGATTCATGATACAGATATATACTATCATCATAATACAGTCTTCACACAAGATAATCATCAGAGTATATACATTGAATTATTTACATTATTGACATTATTTACAATCTGGGGTGTGGGATATGGAAGGGGGGGGGGGGGTTAGGTTTGGTTGGTAACAACACTTCAGTCATCAACAATTGCATCATCAGAGAAATGGACATTGGAACAGTGTAGGACTGACTTGGTAGGATATGTACAGCAAGTATTGGACACAGAGAGAGAGATCAGAAAGTATAAAAAAAGTGTCAACATTTGATTATTTACATTTGATTATTTACTATCCAAAGAGGTATGATGAGGACGGGAGGGTGTTAGTTTAGGGTTGAAGTTGCCTGGAGGTGTTCTTTTAGTGCTGTTTTGAAGGAGGATAGAGATGCCCTTTCTTTTACACCTGTAACGACTTCTAAATCACTAATCCTGGTCTCCATGGCGACAGATAAAGTAAGTTTCTTACAAGTATCATCCCTGCAGGACGAGGAATAGCTAAACATGCTTCACTACACACCGTAGCTCACTTTCATCAAAATGTAAACAAACGTCATGGGTGGATCCACACCTGACATCCACTGTAATGATACCAATTACAGGCATGTATCTAGTCGATACTACTATGATTACGTCGATATTTTTTGGCATGACAACATCTTCTTTCGTTTTTTTGAAATGTATATTATGATTATAAACTCTGGAAATAAGTCCCTGGACACATGAGGACTTTGAATATGACCAATGTATGCTCCTGTAACTACTTGGTATCGGATTGATACCCAAATTTGTGGTATCATCCAAAACTAATGTAAAGTATCAAACAACAGAAGAATAAGTGATTTTTACATTTTAACAGAAGTGTAGATAGAGCATGTTAAAAGAGAAAGTAAGCAGATATTAACAGTAAATGAACAAGCAGATTAATAATTCATTTTCTACCACTTGTCCTTTATAATGTTGACAAAATAATAGACTGATAAATTACACAATATGTTAATGCATATGTCAGCAGACTAATTAGGAGCCTTTGTTTGTTTACTTACTACTAAAAGACAAGTTGTCTAGTATGTTCACTATTTTATTTAAGGACTTAACTGCAATAAGAAACATATGTTTAAAAGCCTACTGAAATGAGATTTTCTTATTTAAACGGGGATAGCAGATCCATTCTATGTGTCATACTTGATCATTTCGCGATATTGCCACCTTTTTGCTGAAAGGATTTAGTAGAGAACATCGACGATAAAGTTCGCAACTTTTGGTCGCTGATAAAAAAAAGCCTTGCCTGTACCGGAAGTAGCGTGACGTCACAGGTTGTGGAGCTCCTCACATCTGCACATTGTTTACAATCATGCCACAAGCAGCGAGAGCGATTCCGACCAAGAAAGCGACGATTTCCCCATTAATTTGAGCGAGGATGAAAGATTTGTGGATGAGGAAAGTGAGAGTGAAGGACTAGAGGGCAGTGGAAGCGATTCAGATAGGGAAGATGCTGTGAGAGGCGGGTGGGACCTGATATTCAGCTGGGAATGACTAAAACAGTAAATAAATACAAGACATATATATACTCTATTAGCCACAACACAACCAGGCTTATATATAATATGCCACAAATTAATCCCACATAACAAACACCTCCCCCCTCCCGTCCATATAACCCGCCAATACAAATCAAACACCCACACAACACACTCAATCCCACAGCCCAAAGTACCGTTCACCTCCCCAAAGTTCATACAGCACATATATTTCCCCAAAGTTACGTAGGTGACATGCACATAGCGGCACGCACGTACGGGAAAGCGATCAAATGTTTGGAAGCCGCAGCTGCGTACTCACGGTAGCGCGTATCCAACTCAAAGTCCTCCTGGTAAGAGTCTATGTTGTCCCAGTTCTCCACAGGCCAATGGTAAAGCTTGACTGTCATCGTTCGGGAATGTAAACAATGAAACACCGGCTACAACGTAGCCGCTACGTGTTTGTTTTGCTGCAGCCGGCCGCTAATACACCGCTTCCCACCTACAGCTTTCTTCTTTGCTGTCTTCATTGTTCATTGAACAAATTGCAAAAGATTCACCAACACAGATGTCCAGAATACTGTGGAATTTTGCGATGAAAACAGACGACTTAATAGCTGGCCACAATGGTGTCCCAAAATGTCCGCTACAATCCGTGACGTCACGCGCAAACGTCATCATACCGAGACGTTTTCAGCAGGATATTTCGCGGGAAATTTAAAATGGCATTGCACATTGCACATTGCAACACATTCCGTATTGGAATGTGTTGCAATGTTAATATTTCATCATTGATATATAAACTATCAGACTGCGTGGTCGGTAGTAGTGGGTTTCAGTAGGCCTTTAACTGCAATAAGAAACGTATGTTTAATGTACCCTAAGATTTTTTGTTAAAATAAAGCCAATAATGCAATTTTTTGTGGTCCCCTTTATTTAGAAAAGTACCAAAATAATTTTAGTAACGGTACCAAAATATTGGTATCTTTACAACACTAATACACAGTAGAGTGAAAGTCTGTTTTCTGTCCATCCAGCTTCGTAAAGCCATCGAGGGCTCCGTGACGGTGAAAGGCGTGAAGGTGCGTCCACCTCTGGCCAGTTTCCGGGACAGCGGCACCAGCAGCAGCGAGACCGACGCCACCGAGCTCCACAAGCTGTGGAGTCGCCAGAAGAGCGCCTCGCTGCCCCGCGAACACGCCCCGTCAGTGTGCGACGAGAAGTCCCAGTGAGGTACAAAATAGGACATGTCCGGGTCCTACATTCTCTGCAGTCAAAAAAAAAAAACATGCAAAATTCCTCAGGGCTACGAATCAATATTTCATTGTGGAAAGATTTCTACTGCACCGTCAGCCTCGTCTTCTCCTCGCAGTCATTTTGTGCAAGACACTCCTCAGGGGAGCCGAACACATCTCAGCCTGTGTCCTGCTCTCTATTAGCACCTGGGAACCAACAAGTGGTGAATTTATAAAACAAAAAGGGATTTTCTTAAGCAGATATTACTTAGTTAGCCTGATCTGAGAGTAGCAGTCTGGTGTACTGTAAATGTGTGTGTATGCTGATTAAGCACTGTTTTGTTTTGCACTGGAAAGACTCCTTGGTGTCCTCCCCCTTTTAGAGTATGCACCAGGCAAGCAGACATGCCCAACATAGCCTGTAACCATTTGAATAATGCATCCCTTAATGCACAGAAACATGGCCCTAGGTTTATGGCCTATCTAAATATAGATCTGACTGATCAGACGGACAGCAATGGACGGAAGTAAGCAAAGATTCAATGAATGAATTTGCCTCCAAATCAATGCACCTTTCTTCACCTTTGCTTTAGAGACACTGGATAGTATAAGAGATGATCAAACGTACACGAAAAGGGAGCGGAATCCGCTTCATTACTGCCGTACAAAGGGTAGAAACACTACAAGAAATCAATGGAAAGATAGTCGATTTTAAAAATGAACCTTGTTTAGCCACTCAATTATTAGCTTTAGCAACGGTGGAGGAAATCGGAGCCCTCGTTGTTTTAATGCATGGATTCAGTCAGCAGTGAGCCTGACATGACAGATAATAAGTACTGTGTATTTAATAATTCATGTCTACCATAATGCATGAGGTTGGGCAATGTGTGCTCTGTTAATGGAAAGAAAAACACTGATTTCTCTTCCTTCTCCTCCGTGCTTCTGAGCCACAAAACTCCATGCCCCTATTTTATATATATATATGGTATTTTTTAATAGACCTGTACTACACCCACGGAAATGTTACTACAGTGCTGCGTGCCGTGAATACGCACACTTGTAGCCGCCATCATTATCAGTTTCGCTTTTGATGTTCTGCACAGGTTGTACTGTAAGTATGGTGACACCAGCAGCATGGATTAGCATGAAATATACAGTGGTATGTCAGTTTGTTGGACAAAATGTGGCCCCTCGGTTATCGTAAACATTGCACGTAATTAAGTAGCGCATTTTCTCGCATGTAAACAAAGAATCCCACTCAGTCTCTGCGCTTGTTTTAATTGAGTCCAACTGCAAAATAATCCACCACCAAGCCAGAGGGCCAAAGAAAGTTGTGAGTGGCAGCCCTTTTGTTAAGAAAGTGATAAACGTCACTGAATTCAAAACAGAACTCGTAGCAAAGTACAAAAGTGGCTCATTTATATGGGTTTCAAGGGGATGGGTAAATGATGTCTTAGTGAGTGTGTGGCAAAGTCACTGGCTGTATTGACACTGCACTGCTACTGTGTTGGTGTTTCATAATGGTGTCATCTGGCGGATTAAAAAAGTTATTTCTGGACTTTTGAGCGCACACCCACCAAATTTTAGAAAGAATAAATATTGTTACATGTATTAGCCGCACCGGACTATAAGAAGCAGATAAATACCGGCACTAAATATTTTGTACATTTTTATTTACCGTGTTTTTCGGAGTGTAAGTCGCTCCGGAGTATAAGTCGCACCGGCCGAAAATGCATAATAAAGAAGGAAAAAATATATACAGTATAAGTCGCACTGGAGTATAAGTCGCATTTTTTGGGGACATTTATTTGATAAAACCCAACACCAAGAATAGACATTTGAAAGGCAATTTGAAATAAATAAATAATAGTGAACAACAGGCTGAATAAGTGTACGTTATATGACGCATAAATGACCAACTGAGAACGTGCCTGGTATGTTAACGTAACATATTATGGTAAGAGTCATTCAAATAACTATAACATATAGAACATGCTACACATTTACCATGAAATCTTATATGTCTAGTCTCTTACGTGAATGAGCTAAATAATATTATTTTATATTTTACGGTAATGTGTTAATAATTTCACTCATAAGTCGCTCCTGAGTATAAGTCGCACCCCCGGCCAAACTATGAAAAAAATTGCGACTTATACTCCGAAAAATACAGTACATACCTTAATTATTTCCAAACACACGGTAGTGAAAATGGCTGATCATCGTCATGGACCTACTAGCTGCAAAAACTAGCTCTCCATTCAGCTAAACAGACTCAATAACTCCACCGGGACAATTTGCCGAAATGACCAAACTGAAACAATACAAAATAATGCCAGTTTAACTTAAAAATACTAATACAGACACTTGTAGACGTGTTGGCGTATTCGCTAATGCTAACGACACTAGCTTGATTACCTTGTGATTACATCACACATTGGGACGGTTGAGTATGTACAAATAGATTTAGTTACGTTGTAAAACTTGAAGGTTTGAATGGATAATCCTTTGGAGCAGAAACGCTAAATACGTTCGGTTCAAAGGACGAAACAGAAAATATGTTTTCATCCAGCAACACCGGCCGTGAGCGATCTAGTCTAAAAGATGGCGCAATAACACAAACAATACCACACTTTTTCGGTGTCCGTCCGTGTTCCATGAAAACTTCAAACATGATGGCCGTTAGCGGAAAAAAATCCATAAATAAACCGCACCGTTTTATAAGCTGCAGGCTTCAAAGCGTTGTAAAAAAACAAAAACAAAAAAAAAGACCTAGTTTTTTATAGTTTGGAAAATACGGTACATTTGACCTACAATTCATAGTTAGCGAATATAATTTAACTTATCTTAAACTATGGTAAACAGGAAGAAAAATAACATTTACCTTAAATTATCTCACACTTTGGATCTATTCCTTTTTCAAAGGTCTATTTAGATCAACAATGGCGATCATACTCAATGCCAAACGTGGGCCGACATCTTTCGAGAGAAGTTCTTCCTTATGAATACAATTTGGCGCTTAAGTCAAATGATACGACAGCTTTGTCGGTCACATGTTTGTTTGTTAAAGTGACACACATCGATATGTTCTAGGGACACCGTATCACTCCCCGTGTTTCATGATGTATCAATTCTTCTTTGCATAGTTCAAATTATAGTTATTGTCCATAAAATGTAGCGTTGTTGAGCGATTAATCGGATTGGCATTATTTCCTACAGGACAAATTCATTTTGCAACAGACAAAAGTCGAGGTACCACTGTATATTCCAAATGATGGCAATGCACCAAAAACCAAACTCATGACAAAAATGAAATAATTCAGTGATTTATTGTCCGATGAGGTTTGTTTTTAACCAGATTTTTTTAAGGGGTTTTCGTGGACCAGTTTCTACGTAACAACATGACTGTAATATAAAATGATAATTTAATGTTTTAACCAATCCGATATTCTTTCCACGAGGGGCTTCTTTTATATTGTTTTCTATAGTTGCTATTATTTGTCACATTGTCTTTTTTTATACTTTGCAAATATGCAGTCCCGCTCACTGATGTTTCATCGACTCCATGTGGACGTCACATGTACGTACAGTAGAGGTACTTCACAGGTGTGCCAGTACTCTAGACATAGCAATCAAAGATTTATTAAGACATACGAGTATGCATTTCTGGGTGCCTTCCGTTGTGTAAGGCCCGCCATATATACATTACACATGTTCACGAAGCAAACTGAAATAGTTGTGTATTTATTAGCGTGTAATAATCATAGTTGGGGTTTGTCATGTCTTTCTTTTCTTATAGCTACTGCAAATGTAAATAATCAAATGTGCAATAACGGTCGTTCATCTCACTTTGTAACCCTGTTTTGACCGAGTGCGAAGATAACCTTATTTTTTTAAAGTGTCCAGAAAATGAATGTACATTGGAGCCCACATGTTGATGTTTGGCTTTTTCAGCGGGAAGGTTTCCTTCAGAAGTTTGAATTTCATTCAAATTCGGCACAACTATAAAGGCACTGTTTTTTTTAAGATTTTTAGGTGATTTTCTTTTAAGAATATTTCATATGGACAAATCCATCCCCTCTTTGCAGCTATAACAGCTTTTGCCTACTCAGCATTTCTCTTCTGGCTCATTCCAAAGGTGTTTGATTGGGTTTTTCCACTCATCGAAGGATGCCTTTATGGACCAAAACGACCTTCCAAACAATTTAAAGTTAAAGAATTGTTCAATTAAGATTAATTAATGAAGTCTAACAATATTGATTCATAAACAAGTTGTCTGTCCATATTGTGTACAGGTATGAACTTGGGTTGTCCCAATCTGATATTGATATCAGTCCGCATCAGCATAAAAACAAGTATCGTATTGTATAATTGTTTGCATCTAAAATCGCCGATCCAAGCAGTCCTGCAGCTTGTTAACTGTCCGTTAACATCTAATTGGCCTCCAATTAACACACAATGTTAATTTTTCTTGTGTTTTAGTGAAGTCATCAAATGGTAAACATGGTAGGCTAAAGGCTAACAAGAGCTAACAGCTACACAACAGCTAAGCACACAATAGCACTCAAGCTAGACATAATAAGTGTCCTTAATTAAACAATATTGCAATCTAAAACAGCACATTTGGCAATATAAACAAGCATTAAATAATGATAGGCAGAAGGGTATTAGAAAGTATAACATGTCCGCATCATTCAACGTACTGCATCATGAGCTTAATTTAATCAATTATTATTGTGACCACTAAGTGCCACCAAAAATGTATTACTGCAATACCCACTTCAACTTAAAGAAATTATAAGTTAATAATAAATAAGTTGGTATCATTCATACCTACCATTGTGCTCTGTTTGAGTAATTTATCTGGATCGAACCTTTGCTAAACTTTTCACAGTACAAAATAATAAAAGTATGTATGATTCGTGCTGATATCGTATAAGACTAACATCGGTATCGGCCAATACTTTCTGTATTGTATCGAAAGTGAAAAGTTGTATCGGGACACCCCTAGTTTGAACGCACTCCTAGCTCGGCTTCGGGGAAACCTTCCCTGCTAAAATGCACTAACTTTCACAGGTGAACTTCATAGGACTTTCTCTAAACGTATAAAATGTCCACTTGTTTAATGTTTCAGTACTCTTTGGCAAAATTCACAAAGGGTTTTTTTTTTTTTTCTTGAGGTGCTGTTATGTTGATCAATTATTAGGTGTGGTCCTAGCCTTGCTATGTCAATTATTAAGTGTGGTCTTAGCCTTGCTATGTCAAAATGTGAACATAAGGAGGAAGACTGTTTGATTACCAATGAAAAACTACTGAAACATTCAATGGTGGAAGAACGTTTAAAGAAAGTCAAATTACGTTGAGTGATTGATGTGTCTGATTAATCCTGCTGAATGGATGGTAGTTGGAACTGTTGCACAAGCCCAACGGACAAATCGTTGTTATCGACTTTCTTCTGAGGTTAGATCCTTACAACAGTTGTTGAGGGTTACCTTTGATACACCATTTGGGGTTTTTGAGTGAAGATCGAACATTATTCAGGGCCTTCAGAGCAGCAACGCTGAAGGCCAAACCAGAGAGTTATTTTTCACAATGAAAAAAAAAATCAACACTGTTT
>NC_084743.1:47843731-47906231 GCF_033978785.1 Entelurus aequoreus
TCAGATAAACCTATTGATTATTTAACCTGAAATATGTTGGTTGCACTTTATTTTTTATATTATTACTATATTATTTTTATTTTGAAAAATAACAGCAAAAGTAGGTGGTAATTCTACTGTTTAAATTAAATGTTACTATACTTTTATTGAAAATAAGAGCAGAAAATGTTTCCTCTTGTTAATTCAAGTGTTGTTTGCACTTCATTCAAATAAGTTGTTAATGCATTAGACTTGCTTGTTTGTATCCATAATTCATTTGTACATCATTCCCTTACAAGAAATAACAGGAAATAAGGAAACTTCACCTGCAGTGTGTAGTATACAGTATTTATTTCACAGTCACACTGCTTGGTTTTTTTGCTAAAAAGTTACTGAATCGATTTCAACTCACTGAATCATTTCGGATCGTATCGTTCAAAATAAACTAATAGACTTGTCCAGGGTGTACCCCGCCTTCCGCCCGAATGCAGCTGAGATAGGCTCCAGCACCCTCCGCGACCCCAAAAAGGGACAAGCGGTAGAAAATGGATGGATGGATGTCCCTGACATGTTTGTTACTTTCTCATGCGCTTCTGCTTTGGAGACTTTGTAACTGCAAGTATTGTGTTTGATATGATGAATGTCAAGAGTAATGTTGTGAGTGTCCTTCTATATGGCTCAGAAAGTTGGAAAACCACTTCATCCATTGAAAGAAAGTTCAAAGATTTTCAAAATAAGTGCCTGTGCAGCAGCCTTAGGATATTCTGGCCAAACACCATTTCAAATGGAAAAACCCTGGGAGAGAACAACCACTGCATCAATTAAAGACATTGGCGATGGCTTGGACACGTGTGCCACATGCCGTCATCGTCTCTCCAGAGAAGATCCCACTATTGGACACCTCAAGGGAGAAGAAATTATGGCCGAGAAACCTGTAGAAGAACTATAGGAAAAGAGCTCAGTAAGAGACTATCCCTTAAGACTGCCCCCAGAATAGCAGCTGACTGGGCCGGGGGGAGATTCCTTGCTTCGCCTTAAGCGCCAGACGGCCCAGAAGAGATTATTTGATACTTGTTTTTATTGACAAATGTCGTGTTTTACACTGCAGTGTTATTCAATAAAGGACATTTATTACTAATGTCTAGCCTGTGTGCTTTTGTGTGCTTAGCTGTTGTGTAGCTGCTGTTGGTCTACAGTACAGCCTACAATGTTTACTTTTTTTAAATGACTTCACTAAAATAGAAGAAAAGACCAACCTTAGGCCTCTTTCCACCAAAAGTTCAGGAACTTTTCATTTCTGGCTCTATAGGTTGCTGTAGATGTGTGTGGTTTGTGTTTCCACAGTATTTCACAGTTCAGAGTAGTGCATGTTGAAGATCGTACACAGATTGAATGAGGTTCAGCTTTCCAGAGCTCTGCCCAGGTAAGTTTGCGAGGTTCCGCATGCTCCCACCTTGGACATGCTGACCATCATGCTGCGACGTTCACCTTCCACCTCTGCTCGGAGCTCGTCTTCTCCTTGCCGCGGGCCCGGTTGTACCATGGCTGAGGAAATCTACCAAGGCCTGTCCTTCCTATTGCCACAGTATTCACCAAAGTCTGGTGCCTTAGTCGTGCCTCCGATCTTCTTACGGTTTCTTGTGCCTGCCACTTCCTTCCGGTCTTAACAACAATGCCTTCCGAGGCCACCTTGACATCTGCGGAGTCCCTGTACATTTATACCTCTCTAGCGCAGGTGATTGTAAATTGCTCTGAGAGGCCGCTGAGAGGTAGGTGCAGCTCGGTGGATTGACTATATGGGGCAATGCTGCTCAAGGACTGAGGGAGCCCCAGCCAGTTCCTCGGGAACTGGAAATGTACTCTCTAGTGCCTCTACCGTTGTCAATGATACCTCATAAATTAACAGGGGCCAGAGTATACTGGGCAGGACTCCGTACTGGTATATCCAGGCCTTGAACTTTCCTGGGAGGCCAGATTTGTCGAAGGCTGTAAGCCAAGACGACAGGTCGCTCTTGGTCTGCTGCAAAGCTGCTGCATCCTTCAGGGAGCTGTCAAACATTTTGCCCAGGCTCTTAACAGGTCTTCTGGTTACCGTTGGAATCTAAGTCCCTCCAATTGTAAAGCGAAAGTGATCGGCCACTTTACCTTTTTCCAGGACTAGAGATCTGGATTTAACTGGCTTGAAGCTCATCTTTGCCCATGTGATGAGCCGTTCAATCCCCTGAAGGAGCCACCCCGACCCAGGCATGGATGTGGTCATCACTGTCAAGTCATCCATCAAGGCTCTTATGGGGGGCTGTCGGGTCCCAAATCTTGATTTTGACCCCTCTGCATTCAACCTCCGCCGACTTGACAATCATGTTCATGGCCAAAGAGAATAGTGACACCGAGATTGTACAGCCGGTGACTATGCCCCTCTCCAGGCATTGCCAGGCAGGTGTTACTTGGCTTGAGGGGGCTCTTGCACTGAAATCATTGTAATAGTCCGTGATGAGGTTGTAGATTTGGTTAGGTCAAGCCAGAGAGTTGCCAAGTCCGCTTTGCTTTCCCTTACCTCCCGGATCAATTGTGTCACCATTCTGTATGCTCCAGGCACTCCAGGAACTCCCCCTTCTGGACAGAGGTGTCTATGCATTCTTCAAAAGGAACTCAGTTAGCCTTTGGGACACGATCTTATAAAAATATTTCACTCAATGCTGAGCAGGGAGATTATGCGGAACTGCTCGATGTTACTGGAGTTCTTGTCCTTTGGGATCCAAACGCCTTCAGCGAGCCTCCTCTGGCTTGCGACTCTCCCTCTCCGCCATATCACCTTTGGAATCTTCCACAGACAGTTGAGGAGCCGTGGATACTGCTTATAGATCTTGTAGGGTACACCACTGGGGCCGGGAACCGAACAAAATCTTGCAGCTTTGACAGCTTCCTTTACTTCTGCCAGGGTGGGCTCATTAACACCGGTTCTGGAGGTGTCACCAGTGCCTTGCAAAGGCCAAGCTCCTGGTCTCTTGCAGTGTCACTGAAGGTGGAACTGAGATGATGGTCGATCTCTTCTACTGGGCAAGTGAGGTGGCCACTTCACGTGTGGCCCAGCACCCTCTTAGTAAAGGTGAACAACAATAAACTGCATACAGTTTAAAGACTTCGGCTCCAAAATAGTTCCACTGATTAGCATTCTTTAGTACACAGATGTCCCACAAAAGTTCCTGCATTTCAAAAGCTCATTTTGTTTTTCTTCCTTTCCATTGTCAAGTTTGTTGTAATAGAATACAAAAGAAATAAGAAATAAACAAGTCACGGCGTCTATTCCAAGGGTGGTCGTGTGTTTGAAAAATAAGTTTTAGGAAAGGTTGTACCTTCAAGGTACTCAAAGCGCTTTGACACTATTTCCACATTAATCCATTCACACACACATTCACACACTGATGGCGGGAGCTGCCATGCAAGGCCCTAACTACGACCCATCAGGAGCAAGGGTGAAGTGTCTTGCCCACGGACGTGACTAGTATGGTGGAAGTCAGGGATCAAACCAGTAACCCTCAGGTTGCTGGCACGGCTGCTCTACCAAACAAGCCACGCCCTAAAACTGTGTTCAACCAATCAGTGCTCAACAGCACAGACCGCCCCCGAAAAGGTTCCTGGTCGCTTGAAAAAGTCCAACATGGCTAAGAGGAACTCCGAAAGGTTCGTAAAGAACTAAATCTACCTGGGCAGTTTTTAATGGAAACACATGGGGAACTGTATTTACCCGGGTAAGTGGGGAAGTTCATGAAAAAGTTCCTGAGGTGGAAAAGGGCCTATTGTGTGCGCTTATTGGAGGACATTCAGATGTTAACTGGCTTTGCACAAGTAAAAACTCTGCAGGACTGCTTGTATCGGAGATTTTTGATGCAAGCTGATATAAAACCAATGTCGGATCAGGACACCCTTACCCTTGGGTCTATGTAGGGATGGTTTTGGCTGCTGAAGGCCCGACCACCCTCTGCTCGCCCTGCAAGCCCCTACCTCGGACTCGGCTCCAAAGTGAGATGTGTTCTCTCCAAAACCTTTCTTCATAATATGTTCTTCTCAAGGATCAACCCCTCCCCCACGATAAGGTTCATTATAGTGACTCAAAAGTGTATTTATCTAAACACCACTGCCAAAAATCACAAATAATTAGCTCATAAAAGCACCTTAAACATGATTGGCTGACTTTATTAAAAAAAGATGCTGCAGTTCAGTGCGATCAGTTCAGTGTCAGCCATTAAAGTAAAACTTTTGCTCTGCTTGAGTATAAAAATGTGTTCGTACGTCAGGTTTAATATTTATACTCCGCCCTCTTAGTATTAGTTCTTTATGAGGCGCGGCTGATGATGTTTGCAGCCTTTTCCCTCACTGAGCAAACATTCTTGTCATTCTGGCTCATTACCCCCCCTGAAGTGCAGCTCGAGTTTTCCGCCGTGGCGTTTCATCAGCGCGCGGGGAAATACAAACACCCCAACAATAGTTCCCTCATGCTGGAATAAAAATGGTGCCTTTTTGTTCCTATTTTGTGCAAGGTTATGATGATGATGAGAATGGCACATGAAGGGTTGAAAGCTGTCGAGTAACATGGAAGACGCAAACCTAGATAAGAGCATGAAGAACAGTTTTTCCCCATAAAACCACAAATTGCTCCTGTGTTTTATGTCACGTGCTAGTATGCAGATAACAACTTTAATTGAGTTATTTGCATGCAGAGCGCTTCCTGTACTTGAAAGTCCGCACACCAAGGGAGACTACAGTGGTATCTCAGCTTATGAGTGGCCCAGTTTACGACTTTTTCCGTAGACCAGCGGACATTTATCCATGAAACTATGGAGAAGCTGCTGTTTGACAAAGAAGCAGCTGGAAGGAGTTATCATAGAAGTCCACTCTACAAGGTAAATGCTGTAAATTATTTTTCCATTACATCATAAAATATCTGTAGATGTTTGTAGTATATTTTATTGTGTTGTTTTTAATACAATATTCCTTATCTAGAAGTTTGTTTTTCTTATAAAAAATGATGCTACATGTTAAAATTGTGGTGTTTTAAAGGGCCTAATTCACAGATGTCATTAAACGTGGCCCATAGAATAATATGCATCAAAGTATTTTCTTTTTTCTTACAAAATGTACTTGTTCTTTCCATTTCAACACAAGAAATACATGTATTAAATGCAATTGCAAATATTTTTAACTTTCATATTATCTTATAATGCAACAAAGCATTTTACATTTCAAATGTTCCAGCGCCCCCCGCGACCCCGAAGGGAATAAGCGGTAGAAAATGGATGGATGGATGTTATAGTTAAAATAATAACGTATTTGCTCGAAGTGTGATTTTAAAGCAAGTTATCCATCAAAATGTAGACTGTAAAAAGACAATAGATTTTACGGTATTAAAAACTGGTAGCTCAGTTGCCAGAATTGTACTTAAAGAAAGCTTGCCAAAGTTTAGACACCCCTGGGTAACAGTAAAAATGGTGAACAAAGATACATAAGTTACATTGAATGAACAAGATACGGTTTATTTAGCATTTTTTAACTTTAGAAAGTTATATGATTGAAACCGATAATGATGCCAAAAAACATAAAAATAGATGGGAAGTCCCCAAATGCTTATTTTGAAAATGTAATTTTGTTTATAGATTATATGCAATCTGTTGTTGTGTTCCCTAATTTAAGTGTACATAAATGAACGTGTGTGTTGCTGAGTCCGACCTGGACATAGTCTGGACTGGACCTGGTTTTAAGAACCATTTAAACAATCTAATTTCATTGACAACCTGGTCTGGTGAAGATAATCTCCTTTATTTAAAAAAAAACAAAAAACATTTTCTTAAACAAAAAATTAATACAAAATAAAATAAAAACAGTTACACAGAAACTAGTATTAATGGAAATTAGTAAAATTAACTGTTAAAAGTTAGTACTATTAGTGGACCAGCAGCACACACAATCATGTGTGCTTCACGGAACTGTATCCCTTGCAGATTGTATTGATATATATTGTAGGAGCCAGAATATTAATAACAGAAGAAAATTACCCTTTTGTGTGAATGAGTGAGAATGAGTAAAAATGTATTTTATTTTTATTTTTTTAATTGTATTCAGCCTTTATTTAACCAGGTAAAAACCCATTGAGATCAAAGATCTCTTTTCCAAGGGAGACCTGGAATGGTGCTAATGAGTGAGAATGAGTAATGGTGGAGGGGGGGGGGGGGGTTTGGGTCGATGCACTAACTGTAAGTGTATCTCGTGTTTTTTATGTTGATTTAATAAAAAATAATAAAAATGAATGAAATCTCCCTGTGGGTAAGATTCATTATAAAACAATGGGCAGGGCTCATTTGGCTCACGGGCCATAGTTTGGACACCCCTCAGTTACAGTAAAAATGGTGAACAAGGTTACATAATTTACATTGAATGAACAAGACATGGTAGTGGATAGTGGGGTAGGCACTACGTTGTTTACTTCTTTTTCAAGAGTTTGGCCTTGGTGGAAGTCTCTGCTTTAGTCTGCTTTAGGCGCGAAAGTCACAACACAGTAGAAAAATCCTTGTACACTATTCTGTGGAAGTGGACTCTGCGGCATACGCACCCACTTGAAAACAAATCTTTAATCAAGAGTCTGAAACGTACAAGAAACATGAAAGGATCTGTTCTAAAAAATGTGTTTCTCATGCATCTTCCACTTACTGCTGTGTCCGAAGGAGCATCGGCTGTGCTTGCCGAATGGGTCCTGGCAGTTGGGACCAGCATGGCACTCTTCCCGAAACAGACCGGTAGAATCTTGGGAGTCGAGGAAAGTCGGAAGAAGGGAATCCAGGTTGTCGCATGAGCTCTCTGACCGGAAGCAACTGGAGGTGCTGTAACGAGCAGATGAGCGACAGGATGAGGAGGATCTGCGACTGGAAGAAGTCAGTGATTCCATTGCGCCAAACGCAGGTTCTCGAACCATCACGGTCTTTGTGCACATAGCATACTTGGCGGGGTCCTTATAAAGCATGGAGGGTCTGCTGCTTCCATTCTTCACTTACCCTTACATGGCTAACGGGCTGACTACTCGGGCCAAGAATGTAACGACAAAACTGATAAGGTGTGAAGACCCTGTTTCGTTGAAGCCCGTGCAGAAATGAGATAAGCTTGAGGAGGGATACTTGTGGTCAGAAATAGAAGCGTGTCGGAATGAAAGGGTCACATCTTCAGTTAGGTCCACTGTGTGAAGTCTTGTCAATAATGCAAGAAAATGGGAGTTGTGTTTGCTAAGGGAGCAGCAGAAAATAAACGGAATGGAGACGTCCATCAGGGGGACAGACCGGGATTACAGGAATCAGTCACACAACCAGGGATGTGCACAAGTCAGAAGAAAGGGCACCTTTAAATAAAATGACCGTATTTTCTGGACTATAAGCCGCACCCACTACATTTTGAAATACTTTTTTTTTTCATATACTAGACACACCAAAATCCATATAAGGATTTTGTAAATGTTTATTACCTTAATTGAGTTTGATTTTTGAGTTTATTTGGAACATGCATGCATACAACATGATACATCACAATCTCCAGTTTCTCTATGCAACATGTTCGAAAAGGTATAGGAAGAAGCAGAGTTTATTTAATCTTACCCCTTTTCCTTTACATAGCAGTTGCTAAAACTTTTGTTCACTTCCTGTTCTCAATCTATTCACAATATACTCCATAAGTAATAACAATAAAAATAAATAAATACATAACTAATAATTGGTGAAGTAAGTTATATTTCATACGGTGAGATGAGTAAGATTATCTTGAAAATGAATGAATGGATGGATGAAATAAATTCCAGAATGTTTATCTTGGTTTTTCTTCTTTGTACTTTGTAAACACTTTAGGTTTGAAGAGTGGTTTCCAAAGAGTGCCTGTAACACAGGCTGATCAAACGGCTGATCAAACACAACAGAAAATTATTTTTTCATCCTTTCTGAGATGAATAAGATGTTCTACTTTTTTAATAAGTTTCAATATGTTTATCAGGATTCTTCTTCCTATTACTTTGTAAACACTTTGAGTTTGAACAGTTTCTTAAAGTGGATCATTCTAGTATATTGTTTGATTTCTTTGCTTAATCCGTTCCATAATTATTTGTTAGAGAAGAAAAATGCATAGATTAGCCAGCAGGTGTCCAACTCAAGGCCAGATCTGGCCCACCACATCATTTTGAATGGCCCGTGTAAGCTTGGAAATAACATGCGTCAATGAAGTACTTTATCTTTCTTTCTTTTTCTATTTTGACAGAAAAAAAGACATACATATATTTTAAATTGTATCTATCTAATAATGCAACAGATAATATATTATCATACTTTCGAAAACGTTTTGGGGTGAAAACATACATACATATCTACTTAGCCTTGTGATTTCAAAGCAATTTATCCATTAAAGTGTACACTCTAAACATGACAATATACTTTTTTTTTTTTTATAACAGCTCGGTCTTCAGAATCCTACCGTAAGAAAAAAAAAAAGTGGTACCATTTTTACATTAACAGTAATACACTGTGAAAACAGCAACTATATTTTTGATTTATTTTATTTGCTAATCACATACATCCCCTGAGGGCAGCCAAAACTGCAACGTGGCCCTCAATGAAAACGACGTTGACACCCCTGGATTTGCCGCAGGGTTCAAAAGTTTGGAAATAAAGTGGAGGCTTGTAGTCCGTAAAATACGGCATTATCATGATGATGAAAATCCCAGAAAGATAACTTGGATATTTTAGTCAACACAACCGAGACAAACCCAAATTAATGGTAAATTAATAATGATCAAATTGAATAAGTAAAAAATTCATGTGTGTCGTCCCTCGCCACATCACACTTGGAAGTTTGCGCCTTCACTGTTTTTTTATTGGGTTTTTTAAAGTTTATTTTACGTATATTTGGCCTAAATTAAGCATTTTCCATCATAAAAACAGCTAAATGAATAAAAAATATGAAGATTTTAGATGAGACCAAATTGATCATATCGCGATGTCCAGTACCGTGGCCTGTGATTGGGCATGATGACTAAAGGGTTCATCATGTTATAAACCTTAATTAAAAGGTTATACACCAAGGACCAAGGGAAAATTGTGTGTACTATTAGTGGGTGTGTTGTGTGTGATCTACTAAGACTGCGTGTTGATAAGTGATGCCGACCGCTTTGTTTAAATGAGGATTTTGCAAGTAATATACGGGGCATCACCACAGAGACACTCTCAATTACTTCTCATCCATGATTTCATGCTCCTAGCTGTGGCTTTTTGTTCTGTTTTCAAACAAGCAGAAGACATGCATCACTTTTTATGGGCATTTTAGAAGCAGTCCTTTGGTGCATCTACATTGCATTTTCCCCCACTCTGAAAATGCATTCATGGGAGAGGCTGCGGCCCTGACTAGGAATGTGAAGGAGAATACGCAAGAAAATGCACATTGCTATTAGTTTTTTTTAACATAGGAGATATGTTGACAATATATCTTTCATATGGAAAAGCGAACAATATAAAAAAATAAATAAACATTAGCAGACACAAAAAAGCATTAATTTAATTTGTTTTAATCAGCCCCTTTAAGGGAAACTGTACTTTAAAGGGCTATCGTTCACAATCATTATGAAAGACATGACGATGATTGTTTTTTTTTTTTCATTCTAAATATTAAATGCGATCAAAAGTTTGCATACAATGGAGCCTACGGGAGCCGTGCAATTCTGCCTGTGAAGCCCTTAAAAACATCCAAACACCTCCATTGAGGTTTTATATACATAATATGTAATGTAGTAACAGGCACATTTATTATAAAATTTAATATTTACGTATTTTGCTCATTTTAAGCAAACGCGGCGCATTACTTTAAAACACGCATCAGAATGTTTGCTTTTTTTCCTTCATCACTAATTATTACTCACTGCAGACTTTGAGAGCCAACAAACATAATAAAATATCACTTACTGTATAATGTCTGCTGTCATTAGGATGCCGACTGCTAGGATAATCCTCACAAAGAAAAGGGGTGGTGAGGCCTAAGCGTCTTTTCGTGTCGTCCTGAATGGCGTTCAAAGTGTACCAACTTGTCGGAATACCTACTCTGATGTCTTCTGTCCAGGTGAGAGGAATTATTTATGATCTACAATAAACGTACATGGAGCAAGGAAGCGAGAACACAGCAGACCACTCGATGATGTAAACATAGGGAGACACGCAAGTGATTACGGCGCCACTATAAATAGTTTGTCTGCGTTAGCGCTAATGATAAAAATAGCACTAATACTTGGTTAATATTCAGATCACAAAATGTGAAAGTAGTATTTTTGACAGTTTTTGAATGGTTATTTATTATTTTATGGGCGAAATAGTGGAGCTCCCATTGGCTACGCTCTAAACAGACTTGTATTTACTTTTATCCACAAGTTAGAATGCATAAAAAAACATCCATCCATCATAATGATTGTAAAAGATAGGCAAAATTCCCCCAAAAAAGTGCAGTTCCCCTTTAAGTAATTCAGTAGCTATAAAATTATAAAATGATATTGCTGAATAGATATTATGTCAGATATTTGTATTATTGGCAGTCCATACATGTTGACAAGTATACATTGGAAAAAGCTGCAGCACAATATTTTTTTGCATGCACTTTTCAGACTTGCTAAATTAAGACGCAAAGTAGCATTCGCAGTTGAGTTTTATTCTTGATAAATAAAACTGCGTGTGTAGAATAATTACAGGTGAAACTAAAAAAACTGTGAATGTCGTGCAAAGGTTCGTTTATTCTAGAAATTGGATTTACAAGGTGAAACTAACACCTGACATAGGCTCATAACATGCAACTCAAGATATTACAAAACCATATTTTTATATAATTTTGATGATGATGGCTTATAGTGTATGAAAACCTCAAATTGAAAATCTCAGAACATTTGGGGTTTTCAAAAACTGTAAGCCAAGATGGTCAAACTTTTAAAGAAAATAATTTTAAAATTAGTTGTAAAAGACTTTAAAAAATAGTTATAAGAAAATATCAATTAAATAAATAAAATAGATTAACAAGGCAGAAATTCCGTGTTCGATCCCTGGCGGAAAATCTGGCATAAATGTTTCCTAATTTATTTTTCGATTATGTTGAGTGTTTTTTTGCACTAAAAAAAACAAATTGTTGAACAATTTATTTCCCATGGATGTGTTTCAGTCAAAAACATGCATCATTGAAAAAAATCTCTTCACATAAATTAAAACATATTTGTAATAATGGTGGGTGGGGCCTCCAAATGAATATCTGTTTAGGGCCCCAATTTAGCCAGGGGCCACACTGCTACAGATTATTTTACCTATCACACATCTAGAAAGTCGGTCATCTGGTTCATGTAAGTATATAAATACATAAATACACAGTAGCTTTATTATGAAACAATAACATACAAAAAATACTGTTGAAAATCAAAAAGTGCGAGGCATGTTTCCACCTCTTCAGATCGAATTTCATTACCGTTCAAGCGCCAAGTTCTTCTTGACGGAATGGTTCCTTCCTGCCGGCGGTCTCTTCCCCTCGTAATAAGTGAATAATGACGGTGTGGTCATGTCAGGGAGCTAATCACACCTGTCTTTATGGTGTACACTCCTTGTAGTCACAGGTCAATGGTGTTGGAAGAGGGGAGCTAATGTAAGAGTGCACTATCAAATCATGATCATAAAACATTTGATGGAGCTCGTCGCACTTCCTTCTCCCATTAAACGCTGACCTGTGAGCGATGTCTCATACTCGTCCATCCATCTTCTATACTGCTCATCCTTTTCAGCCGGCCTGCGTTCTTCACTATATGAAAATAATCACATTACACCAGCTTTATTTTTTTTGTTTTTTTTTGCAAAGAACAAAAGCAATATTTTTTATTAACTGGAAATCATAACAGATGCATCAAACAAGATTATTATTATTGTTGTTATCAAATCCAAGGTGGCAATATTCATGTAATTACTTTCGGCTAGAATAGGAAGTGAACAACCAAAAAGTTAAATACAGCTGGGGTGAGATTTAGAGGGAGATGAAGGTTGTGTGTTTTTAATTGGGGGCCTATGATGATGTTCCTCTTTTCTGATGTTATTACAGTGTTAGACACTTGTGTTAAACAATGCCTAATAATAAGGTTCATGCACTTAGGTGTAAGCTTGCACGCAGTTTTGGATGCCGTTTTTTAACCATTTGTCATGACAGATTGACAGATGTATTAAAAAACGGGTTATGAATGTGACCGTGGAGTAAAATATACACCACATTTACACCAAAGCATGTCCCGTACATATTATCAAGACCAGTGGTTCTCAAACGTTTTTCCACCAAGTACCACCGTAGAAAAAATGTGTTTCTCCAAGTACCACCATAATGACCAACGTTAAAAATACGGTCGCGAAGTAGGCCTAAGTGTTCGTTAAAAACAAGGCAGAGGTTTTACTTAACAAGTAAATGTAATATTTTTGGTCACTGTAACATTGCGCACAATTTGAACAGTAACACTGTGTTTGAATATAGGAAAATAAAACACTGTACTTTAATCAGGTGATTTTTTTTTTGGCGTACCACTAGATGGAGCCCGCGTACCACAGTTTGAGAATATCTGATCTAGACCATAAAGAAGTGTTTTAAACGTAGATTAGCATCATCATAGGTCCTCTTTAGTGGACGTCAGAGGATGAGGATGGTACACTACAATTTGGACGCCTTATACCCTGTTTGTTTTTATGTTTGTTTTGACTTTGAATCTCTACACACTTCCTACATTTAGTTTCTGCATTGATGTTTTTCAAGTAGGTAGTCTATGGTGGAAGGGTCTGACGGATGTCTGCTTGTTATTTAAGCGTACACACACACATACCAGAAGAAATGAGTACACTACATACACATATACTGACACTTGTCTCTGATAAGCATCCAATGACACAATTTGCCAGAAGCAAAACATTAACATGCACACACACACACACACGCACACATAAAAAGTACCACTCAAAAGCAAATCCTGTCAGACTCAAGGACAGCTCAGGCAACAAAATAATGCATCATTGCTTTTAAGGAGCCTTTAGAGACAAAACACAGATATTTGCATTTCCGGTGAAATTTCAGAACTTAATTTAAGCTTTTCTATATTCTAACTTTTGAGTGCCCAACTGTTTAGTGTTTTACCAGTTTTTGGACTAATTGATGTTTTCTAATTGGTATGTACTCAGCAGGGACAAGACATTGATGCAACTTTGATTATACATATGTTTTTTTTAATCCTGACTTGTAAACAACGTTGCATAATAGTTGTAGTTGTAAGTTGAGACAACGTTGATGTCTAACGTTGAATCCACGTTGTTTGTTGGACAATGACATTAAAAAAAAAAATCAACATCACAACTTGACATTGAGTAAATGTCGTCAAAAAGTATGTTGTTTCAACGTTGTATTTGTGTTGTAGAATATTGGTTGGGAAATTACCAAAATACAACAGTCAAAGCTACGTCAGAACCCAACGTTGAGTAAACGTAGTCAAAAAGCATGACTATTGGTTGGGAAATGACCAACAGTCAGAATCAGAATAGTTTTTATTGCCATTGTTTGAGAACGGGTTCACAAACTAGGAATTCTTCTTGGTGCAATCGTGCAACATAAAACACATATAACACATATTTGGTAATAAAAAGAGCTGTAACTGAGCTATCAGATCTTGTTATTGTTCATGTGCCTGATGGCCGAGGGGAAAAAACTGTTCAGGTGGCGGGAGGTGTGGGTCTAGATCAGGGGTGGGCAATTAATTTTTACCGAGGGCCGCATGAGCTACCCGAGCACTGCTGGAGGGCCACATCGACAATATTTCAATTAAATTTTGCTCAATATTATTTTTGATATATACCGTAAGATAAATAATAATAATAATTAATAATAATAGTAATACTTCAACATAGTGTGTGTAACAGCATTCCATGACTAATATATATAAATTAACATTAATAATAAATGACAGTAAAATAAGCACACGTATGACTGAGGAGTCATAGTGTAACTTTGTGTGGTGTTTGAGTTGTCCGACTTTTTGTGTGGCCTTAAACGCACCAGTGGTTTAGTGCTATGCGTGTTGGTGACAGATGACAAGTTGGTTTTGGCCTGGTTTGTACGGCAGAAAATGACTAGTTTTTCGAGATAGAATTGTTTTACTCATGTTTTTGGTGTGGTTATGTCCGAATATAAATCAATCAATCAATCAATCAATGTTTATTTATATAGCCCTAAATCACAAGGGCTGTACAAGCCACAACGACATCCTCGGTACAGAGCCCACATACGGGCAAGGAAAAACTCACCCCAGTGGGACGTCGGTGAATGACTATGAGAAACCTTGGAGAGGACCGCATATGTGGGTAACCCCCCCCCCTCTAGGGGAGACCGAAAGCAACGGATGTCGAGTGGGTCTGACATAACATTGTGAAAGTCCAGTCCACAGTGGATCCAACACATCAGCAGGAGTCCAGTCCACAGCGGGGCCAACAGGAAACCATCCCGAGCGGAGACGGGTCAGCAGCGCAGAGATGTCCCCAACCGATGCACAGGCTAAGTTTTGTTCAATAAAGTGATCGATATAATTCCTGTCCTCGAAGCATCTCGATAGACGTTACAATAATTGAACGGTGTTCAATTGAACGGTGTTGACGAACACCATTAGGGCCGCTTGTTGTCACTGTCACTCAAAGTTGCATTGCAAAATTCCATAGAATAAATATGTTTATTTTGTTTAGAATTCAGATGGGATTTGATTTGGTGCGCGGCATATACTTGCTGCGCGCAGCGGACGCTTGAGCAGTGCGCAATTGCGCAGGCACGCACCTTAGGTGAGGGGACGTTGCTTTGCAGTTCATGTGTTGTTGAAAACACGGCATTCCTCATCAACTTTTCTCTTTTTGGCGTCTCGGGTGTAAACCATGCATCACTTGTCGCTGCATGTGCACCTTCACTCGCAGGTTACACACGGACACACGCCCATAAATAATACTTTTCAAAATAAAAGCAGCACAGTTGTATTGCGCGCAGGACATAGATGTTTTTTCAACTTTATTTTGTAATTGCAGTTGTTCACATTCACTCACGCACACGCATACGTCCACACGGAAGTAATACAAATAACGATTTTCAAAACAAAAGCAGCACCGTTGTATTGCACACTCGACATAGATACTTTTTAAAATGTATTTTGTAATTTATAATTGGCCTCACGCGGGCCGGACAGGGACGCACAAAGGGCCGGATGCGGCCCGCGGGCCGCAGAATGCCCAGGTCTGGTCTAGATGTACCGTAGTCTCCTGCCTGAGGGTAGAGGGGAGAATAGTTTCAATGGTCAAATCAACGTCAGAACCCAACATTCATTGAACGTCATCAAAAAGCATTTTGTTTCAACGTTGTATTTGTGTTGTAGAATATTGGTTGGGAAATTCCCAAAATACAATGGTCAAATCAATGTCAGAACCCGACGTTGATTGAACGTAGTCAAAAAGCATGTTTTAGACTATTGGTTGGGAAATTATCAAATTTCAATTGTCAAATCAACATCACAACCTGACATTGAATAAATGTCATCAGAAAGCATGTTGTTTCAATGTTGTATTTGTGTTGTAGAATATTGGTTGGGAAATTATCAAAATTCAACGGTCAAATCAACATCAGAACCCATCGTTGATTAAACGTAGTTAAAAAGCATGTTGTAGACTATTGGTTGGGAAATGACCAACATTCAATGGTCAAATCAATGTGAGAACCCAACGTTGATTGAACGTCGTCAAAAAGCATGTTGTTTCAACGTTAGGTTTGAGTTGCTCAACGTCAAGACCTACCTAATTCAACAAGTTCTCAACGTTGTTTTAATGTCTTGTGCCTGCTGGGTAAACCGTCTTCTTTTGATTGATTGATTGATTGATTGATTGATTGATTGAGACTTTTATTAGTAGGTTGCACAGGTTCTTTGTCATGTTGTTGACATGTTGACACCATGAAACCAAAACGGCGCTAACAAGTGATCAACAGTACCCCGCCATCATGAGGCGTCAAAGAAAAAGGGGTTGCAACCGAGAGAAAACTAACTGTATTCCTTTTATGTGAGAAAAACAAGTATATTGTTATTTAGCTTCATCCTGAAATTTCACCTGAAAGCCGATGATTCCTAGTTTTTGTCGATTAATGTTTTCAAAGTTTGCTTTCTCTGGTCTCAATCTGTCTGCGTTTCAGCCTTTTCCCTCCCTGGTTCCTGTTCAAAGCAAAATAGTCATCGCAAATATTTCTGGTAAGGATGTCCGAAGTTGGGCCATTTTTGGCAACATTCTTATGGGTATATTATTAAAAAAGTAATGATAATTAATGAGATATGTTATTAAATAAACAATATTCTGACCTAAATTAGATTGATTTTAGCATCTCTAATGCAGCTGAGATAGGCTCCAGCACCCCCCGTGACCCTGAACGGGACAAGTGGTAGAAAATGGATGGATGGATGGATGGATGTACAAAATGTATCCCATTTTTCGAAATGCGGCCCTCGGTGGAACCACTTTGGTGAGCCGTGGTTTGAGGTCTTTCCTGATTGGTCGGGTTGCTTTCACACTAAATTGTTTGAAACTGTCCTAAGACCACATGGGTCTCAAACAGGGCTGGTTCTAGGCAGACATATATGAGGGGGCAGTCAGAAATGTGAGGGGGCATCATGTGTACACTGCTCCATCATGCTTCAGCACTTTTTCCTGTGCTAATCCAGTCGTAACATTGCCTTCTTCAAATCTAATTTGGTCGTGAGCTTCATCCTTTTATCTTAACTTGATGGCCTAATTCTTAAACTGAAGTTAACCTCGAGAAACACTTCACACACAATAGTCAATATTTACAAAACTGAAAAGTACAGTAGTCTAATGAAAAATACTCCTTAAACGAGTTTATCATCAGGTCTGCTGAATCACGCCTCAAAAGTTTCTGTACTCATTCTCTTTCAGCTTGTTTCCTTTACTCCTAGGAATGTGCAAAACCGAAATATCGCAATAAAAAACTGGTGATGGAAACGCCTACAGTGGCCTTGTGGTTAGAGTGCCCGCCCTGAGATCGGTAGGTTGTGAGTTCATGTTAGAATAATTATGTATATATTATCACAGAACTTTTATGCTTAAGGGCCGTTGCTATAATTATTGTAAATTGTGCTAAAGTGGTATTTTTCTATCTGTGCAAAGCTGGCAATCCAAAAGATTGCCAGTCGTCTGGTATCAGTGTTGTGTCCAGACTCGGCCTGCTGACTGCCAAGGCCGAACACCGCCGTGACGCAGACAGAGCAGAGACAAGGCGATATCACCAGTGTCAACACATTTGCATTTTTGTATAATCATATATTGTGTCTAACTGGAGCTGTCGAGATTACCCCCCTTGCCTCAGCGACAGCTTCAGTGATGTAACCAGGTACTTCCCAAATAAATAGAGGAAGCACGTGGGCTGGACTTTTAGAATGTAGTTTGGATCTGTAACTAGAATACAGCCCAAAACACGTGTCTCCTCATTGAGCCAAATTGAACTCTGTCTCTGCATGATTCCTTGCTTCTCGTCTGTTTAATAGATGTCATCAGTGTTTGAACCCGTACCAAAGACTATGAAAATGGGACCCATTCCCTCCCTGCTTGACACTCAGCATCAAGGGTTGGACTTGGGGGTCAAATCACCAAAAATGATTCCCGGGCGCGGCCACGGCTGGTGCTCACTGCTCCCCTCACCTCCCAGGGGATGATCATGGGTGATGGGTCAAATGCAGAGAATAATTGTGCCACACCTAGTGTGTGTGTGACAATCATGGGTACTTTAACTTTACTGTGTATTTAGAAAAACCTCTGAAAAATCGCTAAAACATTTCGGCGCTCTCATGAAGTGGTTTTTGAGAACCTTCGATATTGAAGTTTTTCACTAAAGCATGATGGAAACGTTCTTTGTTTTTGCATTTAGAGGGCACCTAAACACCGAAGCCGCGCGGCGCCAATGCAGGATGACTAAGGCAGACGGGTCGTCTTGGTCTTGCTTCCGATCGGTTCGCCAGGTCCCTTCCCCACAATTGAGGTCGACCCGCAGGCTCGGGGGGCCCCACGTGCCCGCACAAGGTCAGGGGAGCCGTAAGGACGTTGCCTTTGAGCGATCACCCGCTGCCTTCGTCTTTTATTGACATCACGGCAACAGCAGTGACTGCGATATTTTCCTCAAAGTGGGGTCTCGCGGGATGACACTTTACACGACTCATGGCTCATGACGTAAAACACCCTTTTAATTGAAACACCTACAAATCGCAAATGTACTTTATCGTAATTTTTGAAATATCGCTTGTATTTTGCCAAAAACCGCAATGGAAACGCAGCTACAGACAGAGAGAAAAGTTAAAAGTTAAAGTTAAAGTAAAGTTAAAGTACCAATGATTGTCACACACACACTAGGTGTGGTGAGGTTATCCTCTGCATTTGACCCATCACCCTCACCCCCTGGGTTGGTGAGGGGAGCAGTGAGCAGCAGCAATGGCCGCGCCCGGGAATAATTTTTGGTGATTGTGGAGGTTGCCCTCCAGGGGGTTCTTCGAACCACCAATCACCATCATGAGAGCCCGAATCAGGGTTACAATACGATTGTATTTTTCCTCAGTTCAGCGGTTTGCTTTCCAGCAATTGTCTTTTTTGTCCGTGTCCGTCACGCTCTCGCTCTCACTCCAGCTCTCCTCCAGCTCCAACCCCGTCTCTCCTCCCGGTTGCTGCTTATACAGAGCGACAGGTGATTAGATAACAAGGCCCAGGTGGGCCATCTGACTTCAAGGCCAGTCCTGGCACACCCCGCTTCGCTGCAGGCCCGCAGGCCACGCCCCCCCTCCACAGTGATTTAACCCCCAATTCCAACCCTTGATGCTGAGTCCCAAGCAGGGAGGTGATGGGTCCCATTTTTATAGTCTTTGATATGACTCGGCCGGGGTTTGAACTCACGACCTACCGATCTCAGGGCGGACACTCTAGCCACGAAGCCACTGAGCACAGCACACTCTTGACATAGTAATGTGTTTTGGTTTTTTTCAAGTTGTGTCTTACTGTACCAACTAACACTGTTCTTTTAAAATATATGTATTTTATCGTGTGCTCTGACTAGTAAGCATGTGAACACTTACAGCGTGAGGAATTAGACATCGACGCAAATATTGGTAGCCTCAACAGGAATAGCACCTGACAGCTCTTTTTGACAGAACCCCTGAAGCAGCAAATACACACAGCTTTAACTTACAGTCCGTAGATGTCACGATCGATGGCTGGCCCGCTGATGGCATCGAACAGCGTCAAAAATCAAATGAGTCCTCTTCACTTTCTCCCAGGTGTTCACATATTACGATGTAAAACACATTAAATCCACACCTTTCAGTGTTGGCGCCGCTGGTGAGACATTCAAATTGAACTTCCTCATCTCAGAAGGAAAAGCCTCTGATTGGCCTCTAGTAGCCAGCGGCTACACAACAGCTAATGAAACAATAGCACACAAGCTGGACATACTGTATGTAATAAGTGTCCTTAACAATATTGCAGCCTAAAACAAATTTGTCAATATAAACAAATGTCAAAAAAATTATAGTTGCATACTTACCAGGGCCGCTCTTTGCTAAAATGGGGCCCTAAGCAGAATTTAATTTTAAAGCCCCCCTCCAAAAAATAATTTGTTAACACTTTTTAAAATTATGTAGAATGATTTTTATACTTGTTTAATCCAACTCGAATTCAATTTGATGCATTTTTTGTACCAAAATAAATGCATGGGAAATGTGCATTAGTGCATTATATTTATATAGCGCTTTTCTCTAGTGACTCAAAGCGCTTTACATAGTGAAACCCAATATCTAAGTTACATTTTATTTATTTTTTAAACCAGTGAGTGTGTGCACTGGAAGCAGGTGGGTAAAGTGTCTTGCCCAAGGACACAACGGCAGTGACTTGGTTGGCAGAAGCGGGGATCGAACCTGGAACCCACAAGTTGCTGGCACGGCCACTCTACCAACCGAGCTATGCCGCCCCAATAAATTGTTCATTGTATTTCAAGTGCAAAATACCGAAGACCAGGGACAACAAGAATACATTCTTAACATAGAAGGAAGGGACTAAGAATATGTTTGACATTTTCACTAATATTACATGCGCTTATTCATGCACAACGCCCCTCCACCCGCACAAGTCGCGTGCGGTCCCTGATACAAAGTCTCCAGGGCAGGAGCATGTTAAAAAGTATCCAGTAACAAACGTGTCTGCATCATTCAACTTACTGCGCAATGAGCCTAACTCAATGAAATATTGCGACCACTGGGTGTCGGCAAAAAACAGTTACCTCTTCACTCCTACAGACCGCGACCACTTCCCTGAGGACAGCAGGAACTTCACTCGGTGACAGAAAACACTGTGAGTAATGGCTTCCTGCGCGTCTTGCACCATACTCACGGAGAGGTTGGCTCTGCTAGAGGGCCGTGTCCGCCAGTTAGAGCAGAGTAATGTCGTAACTTTAGATGTTGCGGACACATCTGCTAGCGTTAGCTGTAGCGAGCTAACTAGCCCAGCTTGTAGCAGTCCTAAGCGGCCTACAAGCTACGGTGTACCGGTTGAGACGCATAATAGATTTAGCTCTTTAGCTAGTCCTACACCCCAGTCTACCGGGCACCACACCTTAGTTATAGGGGACTCCATCACCCGAAACATAAAGCTTAGCAAACCAGCCACAATAAAGTGTATCCCCGGGGCCAGAGCACCTGACATTGAAGCTAATCTTAGGGAGCTAACTCGCAACAGGCCTAGTAAACACGTACGACAGGCTAATCGCACCACTAATTATGCGAATATAGTTGTACACGTTGGCTCCAATGACACTAGAATGAGACAGTCAGAGATTACAAAGAGAAACATAGCCAGGACTTGTGATCTCGCCAGAAAGATGTCCAGGCATCGAGTAATTGTCTCTGGCCCCCTGCCTGCGAGAGGCAATGATGAGAGATATAGCAGATTAGTCTCGCTTAACAAGTGGTTGGCTAGCTACTGTAGGACGCAGGGACTAACGTTTATTGATAACTGGCCCTCTTTCTGGGGCAAACCAGGCTTGCTGATGAGAGACGGCCTTCACCCTAACCAGGAAGGCGCCATCATCCTGTCTAGAAACATAGACTACTATTTAAGTCTCACTTGACTGACTACACTAGAGCAAGCCCGGTCACAGGCAATTACAATGTCTGTTAGTCCGGGTGAGGAGTCAGTTAAGCTAGAACTAGCCAGCGCCAGGCTGGATAATCCATGTACGCATAGCAATTCTCTTAGAATAATACACAATTCACATAATGTTTTTTCTGTTGTGTCTGTGTCAGAGGTGGACATGCATTCTACTGAGGTGGCAAATTATGATATGTCCAGTCTATTGCAGCACCAAGCAAACAATCGGAAAATTCCCGTCATATCAATTCCTAGATATGGTCGAAACTATTTAAAGTGCACTACGCATAATAAACGCAACATTGTTAATATTGCCACTACGGATAATCTTAACAAAAACTCGTCAAAACAGCCCAATACCTATAATATGGGCTTTTTAAACATAAGATCATTGTCTCCCAAGGCGTTATTGGTTAATGAGGTCATTAGAGACAACAATCTTAACGTCATTGGTCTTAGCGAAACCTGGCTCAAACCGGACGAATTTTTTGCGCTCAATGAGGCATCTCCTCCTAACTATACGAATGCGCATGTTGCCCGCCCTCTTAAAAGGGGAGGGGGTGTCGCACTAATATACAATGAAAATTTCAACCTTACCCCTAACCTAAATAATAAATATAAATCGTTTGAGGTGCTTACTATGAGGTCTGTCACACCGCTACCTCTCGACCTGGCTGTTATCTACCGCCCCCCTGGGCCCTATTCGGACTTTATCAGTGAATTCTCAGAGTTCGTTGCTGATCTAGTGACGCACGCCGACAATATAATCATAATGGGGGACTTTAATATCCATATGAATACCCCATCGGACCCTCAGTGCGTGGCGCTCCAAACCATAATTGATAGCTGTGGTCTTACACAAATAATACATGAACCCACGCATCGCAACGGTAATACAATAGATCTAGTGCTTGTCAGGGGTGTCACCACCTCCAAAGTTATGATACTTCCATATACTAAAGTAATGTCCGATCATTACCTTATAAAATTTGAAGTTTTGACTCTTTGTCAACAAGTTAATAATAATAATAACTGCTATAGCGGCCGCAACATTAATGCTGCCACAACGATGACTCTTGCTGACCTACTGCCTTCGGTAATAGCACCATTCCCAAATTATGTCGGCTCTATTGATAAACTCACTAACAACTTTGACGATGCCTTGCGCGAAATTATTGATAGTATAGCACCGCTAAAGCAAAAAAGGGCCCCTAAAAGGCGCACCCCATGGTTTACAGAAGAAATTAGAGCTCATAAATTATCATGTAGAAAACTGGAACGCAAATGGCGCGCGACTAAACTTGAGGTTTTCCATCAAGCATGGAGTGATAGTTTAATAACTTATAAACGCATGCTTACCTTAGCTAAAACTAAATACTACTCAAATCTCATCCGCCTCAACAAAAACGATCCTAAATTTCTGTTTAGTACAGTAGCATCGCTAACCCAACAAGGGACTCCTCCCAGTAGCTCCACCCACTCGGCAGATGATTTTATGAATTTCTTTAATAAGAAAATTGAACTCATTAGAAAGGAGATTAAAGACAACGCATCCCAGCTACAACTGGGCTCTATTAACACAAATACGACTGTATATACGACGGACACTGCCCTCCAAAATAGTCTCTCTATTTTTGATGAAATAACATTAGAGGAATTATTACAGCGTGTAAGTGGGATAAAACAAACAACATGTTTACTTGACCCACTTCCTGGGAAACTTATCAAGGAACTGTTTGTATTATTAGGTCCATCAGTGTTAAATATTATAAACTTATCACTTTCCTCCGGCACTGTTCCCCTAGCATTCAAAAAAGCGGTTATTCATCCTCTGCTCAAAAGACCTAACCTCGATCCTGACCTCATGGTAAACTACCGACCGGTCTCCCACCTTCCGTTTATTTCCAAAATTCTCGAAAAAACTGTTGCACAGCAGCTAAATGAACACTTAGTGACTAACAATCTCTGTGAACCTTTTCAATCCGGTTTCAGGGCAAATCACTCTACGGAGACAGCCCTCGCAAAAATGACTAATGATCTATTGCTAACGATGGATTCTGATGCGTCATCTATGTTGCTGCTTCTTGATCTTAGCGCCGCTTTCGATACCGTCGATCATAATATTTTATTAGAGCGTATCAAAACACGTATTGGTATGTCAGACTTAGCCTTGTCTTGGTTTAACTCTTATCTTACTGACAGGATGCAGTGCGTCACCCATAACAATGTGACCTCGGACTATGTCAAGGTAACGTGCGGAGTTCCCCAGGGTTCGGTTCTTGGCCCTGCACTCTTTAGTATTTACATGCTGCCGCTGGGTGACATCATACGCAAGTACGGTGTTAGCTTTCACTGTTATGCTGATGACACTCAACTCTACATGCCCCTAAAGCTGACCAACACGCCGGACTGTAGTCAGCTGGAGGCGTGTCTTAATGAAATTAAACAATGGATGTCCGCTAACTTTTTGCAACTCAACGCTAAGAAAACGGAAATGCTGATTATCGGTCCTGCTAGACACCAACATCTATTTAATAATACCACCTTAACATTTGACAACCAAACAATTAAACAAGGAGACTCGGTAAAGAATCTGGGTATTATCTTCGACCCAACTCTCTCGTTTGAGTCACACATTAAGAGTGTTACTAAAACGGCCTTCTTTCATCTCCGTAATATCGCTAAAATTCGTTCCATCTTGTCCACTAGCGACGCTGAGATCATTATTCATGCGTTCGTTACGTCTCGTCTCGATTACTGTAACGTATTATTTTCGGGCCTCCCTATGTCTAGCATTAAAAGATTACAGTTGGTACAAAATGCGGCTGCAAGGCTTTTGACAAAAACAAGAAAGTTTGATCATATTACGCCTATACTGGCTCACTTGCACTGGCTTCCTGTGCACTTAAGATGCGACTTTAAGGTTTTACTACTTACGTATAAAATATTACACGGTTTAGCTCCAGCCTATCTCGCCGATTGTATTGTACCATATGTCCCGACAAGAAATCTGCGTTCAAAGAACTCCGGCTTATTAGTGATTCCCAGAGCCAAAAAAAAGTCTGCGGGCTATAGAGCGTTTTCTATTCGGGCTCCAGTACTCTGGAATGCCCTCCCGGTAACAGTTAGAGATGCTACCTCAGTAGAAGCATTTAAGTCCCATCTTAAAACTCATTTGTATAATCTAGCCTTTAAATAGACCCCCCCTTTTTTAGACCAGTTGATCTGCCGTTTCTTTTCTTCTCTCCTCTTCTCCCCTGTCCCTTGCGAGGGGGAGTTGCATAGGTCCGGTGGCCATGGATGAAGTGCTGGCTGTCCAGAGCCGGGACCCCGGGTGGACCACTAGCCTGTGCATCGGTTGGGGACATCTCTGCGCTGCTGACCCGTCTCCGCTCGGGATGGTTTCCTGTTGGCCCCGCTGTGGACTGGACTCCCGCTGATGTGTTGGATCCACTGTGGACTGGACTTTCACAATGTTATGTCAGACCCACTCGACATCCGTTGCTTTCGGTCTCCCCTAGAGGGGGGGGGGGTTACCCACATATGCGGTCCTCTCCAAGGTTTCTCATAGTCATTCACCGACGTCCCACTGGGGTGAGTTTTTCCTTGCCCGTATGTGGGCTCTGTACCGAGGATGTCGTTGTGGCTTGTACAGCCCTTTGAGACACTTGTGATTTAGGGCTATATAAATAAACATTGATTGATTGATTGATTGACTTCTACTTAACACTCAGGAAAGCCTTCAATGGTATGAACATTATTTAATAGGTCAATAATTCACAACAATATTGATGTTGATTCATAAAATTGGTTTGAGCGTTGACCGTTTTAAATAATTAAAAAAAACGACAGTAGAAGACCCTTGAGGGTCCCACTCATAAAAGTGTTAAAAGTAAGACATGCATTGGATATTTGTCTTTACTTCCAACGCCTAAATCTGTAGATCAACGTCAGGTCTGTCCATTGACATCAAGTTTTTGTTGTTTTGTTTATGTTTTTGTATGCTTTATACCCTTTTTGTCCAAGAAAACCCTTTTTTTGTGGAAAAATCAGCAATATTTCCCCACAAGAACTCAGAAGTCAAGTATTTGATGTTAAAGTTAAAAGTTAAATTACCAATGATTGTCACACGCACACACCAGGTGTGGTGATATTATCCTCTGCATTTGACCCATCACCTTCACCCCGTGGGAGGTGAGGGGAGCAGTGAGCAGCAACGGTGGCCGTGCCCGGTAATCACTTTTGGTGATTTAACCCCCAGTTCGGCATGGGGGCGGCATGGCGTAGTGGGTAGAGCGCCCGTGTCAGAAATCTGAGGGTTGCAGGTTCGCTCCCCGCCTCTTACCATGTCGTTGTGTCCTTGGGCAGGACACTTCACCCTTGCCCCCGGTGCCACTCACACCGGTGAATGAATGTTGAATGAATGACAGGTGGTGGTCGGAGGGGCCGTAGGCGCAAATTGGCAGCCACGCTTCCGTCAGTCTACCCCAGGGCAGCTGTGGCTACGAAAGTAGTTTACCACCACCAGGTGTGAATGAATGATGGGTTTTTAACATGTAAAGCGACTTTGGGTACTTAGAAAAGCGCTATATAAATCCCAGGTATTATTATTATTATTAGTTCTAATCCTTGATACTGAGTGCCAAGCAGGGAGGTAATGGGTCCATTTTTATAGTCATTATTATGACTCGGTTTGAACTCACGACCTACCGATCTCAGGGCGGACAGTCTAACCACTAGGCCACTGAGCAGGTCATGTAAAAGGATTGGAGCCTTAAAGACCACATAAGTGCACTCCAGATGGCTGATAAAAAACAGGTTAGTGTTTTTCATACCGGCCATTAGTCACTGAGTAAATTCACTTGCTCAAGCCTTCAGATATCCATTCGTGCATCGATATCGGACAATTCTTAAGGCTCCAATATCGGTATTGTGTTGGAAGTGGAAAAAGTTATATCGGTGTTCACATATTCACCATTAATTAGTTGCTTATTAACATGCAAATTAGTAACATTTGGCTCTTAATTAATCATTATTAAGTACTTATTAATGCCTTATTCTGCATGGCCTTATTATACAACCAGAAAGCCCTTAACTAAGAGTCTTCCCTCAATAACCTCAGAATGATTGCTTATTAGTACTAAGTAAGGAAGTTGTTGTATGTGATTCTCCCTTTAATACCACTTAATTACAAACCCGTTTCCATATGAGTTGGGAAATTGTGTTAGATGTAAATATAAACGGAATACAATGATTTGCAAATCCTTTTCAACCCATATTCAATTGAATGCACGACAAAGACAAGATATTTGAGGTTCAAACTCATAAACTTTATTTTTTTTTTTGCAAATAATAATTAACTTAGAATTTCATGGCTGCAACACGTGCCAAAGTAGTTGGGAAAGGGCATGTTCACCACTGTGTTGCATGGCCTTTCCTTTTAACAACACTCAGTAAACGTTCGGGAACTGAGGAGACACATTTTTTAAGCTTCTCAGGTGGAATTCCTTCCCATTCTTGCTTGATGTACAGCTTAAGTTGTTCAACAGTCCGGGGGTCTCCCTTGTGGTATTTTAGGCTTCATAATGCGCCACACATTTTCAATGGGCGACAGGTCTGGACTACAGGCAGGCCAGTCTAGTACCCGCACTCTTTTACTATGAAACCACGTTGATGTAACACGTGGCTTGGCATTGTCTTGCTGAAATAAGCAGGGGCGTCCATGGTAACGTTGCTTGGATGGCAACATATGTTGCTCCAAAACCTGTATGTACCTTTCAGCATTAATGGCGCCTTCACGGATGTGTAAGTTACCCATGTCTTGTGCACTAATACACCCCCATACCATCACAGATGCTGGCTTTTACACTTTGCGCCTATAACAATCCGGATGGTTCTTTTCCTCTTTGGTTCGGAGGACACAACGTCCACAGTTTCCAAAAACAATTTGAAATGTGGACTCGTCAGACCACAGAACACTTTTCCACTTTGTATCAGTCCATCTTAGATGAGCTCAGGCCCAGCGAAGCTGGCGGCGTTTCTGGGTGTTGTTGATAAACGGTTATCTCCTTGCATAGGAGAGTTTTAACTTGCACTTACAGATGTAGCGACCAACTGTAGTTACTGACAGTGGGTTTCTGAAGTGTTCCTGAGCCCATGTGGTGATATCCTTTACACACTGCTGTCGCTTGTTGATGCAGTACAGCCTGAGGGATCGAAGGTCACGGGCTTAGCTGCTTACGTGCAGTGATTTCTCCAGATTCTCTGAACTCTTTGATGATATTATGGACCGTAGATGGTGAAATCCCTAAATTCCTTGCAATAGCTGGTTGAGAAAGGTTTTTTTCAAACTGTTCAACAATTTGCTCACGCATTTGTTGACAAAGTGGTGACCCTCGCCCCATCCTTGTTTGTGAATGACTGAGCATTTCATGGAATCTACTTTTATATCCAATCATGGCACCCACCTGTTCCCAATTTGCCTGTTTACCTGTGAGATGTTCCAAATAAGTGTTTGATGAGCATTCCTCAACTTTATCAGTATTTATTGCCACCTTTCCCAACTTCTTTGTCACTTGTTGCTGGCATCAAATTCTAAAGTTAAGGATTATTTGCAAAAAAAAAAAATGTTTATCAGTTTGAACAT
This sequence comes from Entelurus aequoreus, assembly GCF_033978785.1. NCBI lineage: Eukaryota > Metazoa > Chordata > Actinopteri > Syngnathiformes > Syngnathidae > Entelurus > Entelurus aequoreus. The sequence goes on from NC_084743.1 coordinate 47,871,629, forward strand.
TAAATATGTTGTCTTTGTAGCATATTCAACTGAATATGGGTTGAAAATGATTTGCAAATCATTGTATTCCGTTTATATTTACATCTGACACAATTTCCCCAACTCATATGGAAACGGGGTTTGTAATATGGTCTGTTTTTACACAACAAAACACAAAACTACAAGAACCCTAACCCTTAAGTCTTTGTGACTTAGAATGTTCCCCTAGTGTCCAAATAACTCTAAATTAAGTCTTTGTTACTTAGAATATGTTCCCCATACTAAAGTGTTACCACATTTTTGATTAAAATGAAACAAATAATGCTAGTGTGAAAGCAACCTTAGACCAGAGAGACGGAAAAAAGACCAGAGGGTGAAAAAGATACACATCACTTGTTTTTTTAAGGGAAGCAGGCTAATTTTTTGTCTGCAAAGGTAGCGTCAAGAAGCCTTTTTAGGTAGGAAATGAGCGGCATTTGTGCAAAAATGGAGGAAGGTGGAAAGGAGAGGAGGGGAGGTAGAGATGTAAGGATGCAGACAAAAGGGTGGAAGAAAAGGAGATGATGAGGCAGCAGGAAATGGTAGAGACAGCTAGGGGAGACATTCATCAGGCTGTCAGCGTGTTGGTGTGTGTGTGTGTGTGTGTGTTCACTGTAAGGACAAATAGTTACATGTCACCGTGTGTATGTATAATTAATGAGACAGACAGTGAAAATACAAAGTATTGACATGAGCGACCCTCCGCCTTGTCTGTGGCATACACACACAGAACCTTGGACAAGGATGGCGACACATTTCGAGGGACAGACGGGGGACAGAGTCGGTTGACAAATGGAAAAAAAGAAGCAGGAGGGGCAGTGATGCGTTCACAACGCGGTGAAACATCAGCTGACGTATAATGTCACCCAAGAGGGCGACGCTGCAGGACAACAAAAATGATGCGGATGACAGCGTGAATGACGATGAGGATGATGCAACTTGGGAGGTCAAAAGTGACGAATGAAAGGCACAGCTTCAGGTTTGTTTTTGTTTATGTTGACTTTTTTTTCATGTTTTACAACTTTATTTGTGTAATGTATTTATACTTTATTATAATTGTTAGTATAATGTATTTAATGTATTAATTAAATGTATGTATACTTTATTTTTTGATTATTATAAACACTTTTTTTCTTGTAACTGAAGACATTTTTCACATGCAAATGTCAGCCTTTCGCCTGAGGCAGGGGTAGGGAACCTATGGCTCTCGAGCCAGATGTGGCTCTATTGATGACTGCATCTGGCTCTCCGATAAATCTTAGCTGACATTGCTTAACACTTTAAAGGCCTACCGAAATGAATTTTTTTTATTCAAACGGGGATGGCAGATCCATTCTATGTGTCATACTTGATCATTTCGCGATATTGCCATATTTTTGCTGAAAGGATTTAGTATAGAACAACGACGATAAAGTTCACAACTTTTGGTCTCTGATAAAAAAAAAGCCTTGACCCTACCGGAAGTAGCGTGACGTAGTCAGTTGTTCACCTCCTCATATTTTCCTATTGTTTTCAACGCAGCTAGAGCGATTCGGACCGAGAATGCGACGATTACCCCATTAATTTGAGCGAGGATGAAAGACTTGTGGATGAGGAACGTTAGAGTGACGGACTAGAATGCAGTGCAAGACATATCTTTTTTCGCTCTGACCGTAACTTAGGTACAAGCTGGCTCATTGGATTCCACACTCTCTCCTTTTTCTATTGTGAATCACGGATTTGTATTTTAAACCACCTCGGATACTATATCCTCTTGAAAATGAGAGTCGAGAACGCGAAATGGACATTCACAGTGACTTTTATCTCCACGACAATACATCGGCGAAGCACTTTAGCTACGGAGCTAACGTGATAGCATCGTGCTTAAATGCAGATAGAAACAAAAGAAATAAGCCCCTGACTGGAAGGATAGACAGCAGATCAACAATACTACTATCAGGATACACCGAACCAAACACTGGACCTGTAACTACACGGTTAATGCTGTGCCGCCTGGAAGGATAGACAGAAGATCAACAATACTATTAAACCATGTACATGTAAATACACGGTTAATAATTCTCAGCCCGGCAAAGCTTAACAATGCTATTGCTAACGACGCTGAAGCTAACTTAGCAACTTAGCAACCGGACTTCACAGAGCTTTCATAAAAACATTAGCGCTCCACCTACGCCAGCCAGCCCTCATCTGCTCATCAACACCCGTGCTCACCTGCGTTCCAGCGATCGACGGCGCGACGAAGGACTTCACCCTATCACAGATGCGGTTGGCGGCTAGCGTCGGCTAGCGTCGGCTAGCGTCGGCTAGCGTCGGCTAGCGCGTCTGCTATCCAAGTAAGTCCTCCTTGTTGTGTTGCTACAGCCAGCCGCCAATACACCGATCGCACCTACGACTTTCTTCTCTGCAGTCTTCATTGTTCATTAAACAAATTGCAAAAGATTCACCAACGCAGATGTCCAGAATACTGTGGAATTATGAGATGAAAACAGAGCTATTTTGTATTGTTTTCAATGGGGTACCGATACTTCTGTTTCACTGGCTACGTCACGCGCATACGTCATCATCCAAAGCCGTTTTCAACCGTGAGTTTAGCGGGAAATTTAAAATTGCACTTTATAAGTTAACCCAGCCGTATTGGCATGTGTTGCAATGTTAAGATTTCATCATTGATATATAAACTATCAGACTGCGTGGTCGGTAGTAGTGGGTTTCAGTAGGCCTTTAAGTAATGAATAATTCCGCTGGTGTTAAAAATAACGTTCAAAACATAAAACATTCTCATGCATTTTAATCCATCCATCTGTTTTCTACCGCACCTGTTCAAGAAGTTGCATTAATTGTAAGAAGTATTATATTTATTATTGGTTAGCTTCAGAATAACAATGTTATTAAAAAGAATACAATACTTGTTGTACTCTAAAAATGTTTGTCTTACTTAAAAATGCACACATTTAGTTGTGTTCAGTGTTAAAAAATAGAATATGGCTCTCACGGAAATACATTTAAAAATATTTGGCTTTCATGGCTCTCTCTGCCAAAAAGGTTCCCAACCCCTGACCTAAGGTGACAGCAACCACCTTACAAAGAAACTTATTTTGGCCGCTTGTATGCGTGATATTACACTTTAAATCACAACTTAAAACCTGTGACTATAGGTGAGGGTTGGCAAGTAGATCGGCCTGTAAGTCGAAAGTTTTGCCTATTGGCCTATTTCTGTCTTCACAACAGTCAGCAATCGCATTACGACAGACCGACGATTCCTCGGTTGATCTCCCGCTCCTGCCTTCCCTTACATGTAAACAAGATTCCAAAATACTTGAACTCACTCGTGACTCGAAGGGTGCAATCCGCACTTTTCTGGCTGAGAGCCTTGGCCTCAGATTTGGAGGTGCTGACTCTCATCTCAGAAGCGTCACACTCAGCTTTGAATCGCCCCAGCAAACGCTGAAGGTCACAGCTTCATGAGGCCGTCAGGACCACGTCCTCTGGAAATAGCAAAGTTGAGCTCCTAAGGCGGGGATCTTCAACTAAATTGTTCATGGAGTGACATTTCCAGAAAGCTAGGAACCAGGGGACCAGACTTTTCTCTTCACTATTAGCAATCCTCTGCAGTAGACATTGGATTTTTGTTTATTTATTTTATCAGTTACAAATTCCCAAACAAAATAGCCCTGTTGTGCAAAATACAAGTGTCTTGTGTAGTGGATGCTGGTTTTTAGGGCAGCGCTATTCAACTGAGTTCAGTTCAAACTTGGTAGACAAAAATTCCTAAAAATGCAGGAGTGCGTCCGTTGTACAGAAGAACTTGGACCACTGTTAATACATTAGCAAATCCTTACATTGACTTTTTAACCTTTGCAATCAAACATAGAACACTGGGGGCCAAACTTGTGATTTATACAACTGAGGCGTTCCGCAAAGCACCCCTTTAAGTCCTCTCCTTTTGGCAGTTTGTTTGTAACTAAGGTGTTGTCGTAGCTTGCTTACTTCAGATGCAGTCAGTATTCATGTGTTCAACTTATTTAGCTATATAAGTGGTGTTCCTCAGGGTTCCATTTTAAGTCCTCTCATTTTCATTATTTGGGCTATTCAACTGGTGGCCGGCAAGTTCAGTTCAAAAGAACTTGTGAGATTGTCATGTCTTTTGATCATGTTTTTGTTTGGCTATGTTCTGTTTGGTTTTTGGACTCTTTTTAGTTCCTGTTTTCACTCCCTTGCCTTGTAAACATGACACCCATTAGTTTTCACCTGTTTCATGTTTTGGACTCACGCACCTGTTGTTAATCATGTCACGACTATTTGAGCTTGTAGTTGCCAGGCAGTCGGCCTGGCGACATTACCTCTGATACCTCTACTACCTCTACTACCCATGCTACTCATGTTACCCTTGAGATCATAGTTCATGCTGTTCGTTCTGGTCACAGTAAGTGTTATTTGTTTCATGTCCATAGTTTTGCCTTTGTACTAGTCCTTGTTTTCATAGCCAACTTTGTTCTCCGCCTTGTACGCGCCTTTTGTTTGTACCCTTTTGTTTGTACTTTGGAGTTAAGAATAAATCATGTATTTACCTTCACACCATGTCCAGTCTGGTTCGCTTGCATTCCGGGAAAGCAACCCACGCGGTAATTTGCGTCGCCATAGTCCATGTCATGATAGAGATACTCACATTATTGCAGAAGATTATTAAAAACACTAGAATGCTGTCATAGAGATGATCTTTGACTAGCTTTTTTGCAGAAGGGCATTAAAAACAGCAAAGCACTCCTTTAACTCTGACAAAATAAACAGACCACAATCAAAAGTCTACTGTAGGGGACACTGATTCTCTGGAATATACAAAATAAGACTAATAGTGAAGAGAGCACTCCGGACCCGGTCGTTAGCTTTCTGGAGACAGTTTACTTGAATATCCCTGCTTTACAGGGTTAAAATATCAAAGCAAGGAACTTCCAATGAGTTATACTGGTCCAAGGTCCTCTATACAACAGGAGCACTCGAGTGTTTTTAGGGATTTGTTGCAAAAATGTTCGTCTCCCAAGTTTTGAACTGAACTCATCAACCAGTTAAATAGCCTTGTCCTAAGGTCTTCAAACTGAACACCCTGAACGCCTCGGCTGCTTTTGCAAAACCACGGCAGCCATGAGGATACTATAAACCAGAACACAAGTCAACATAAATGGACACGACCAGGACTTGACAGGTTTTGGACATCAACGGGTTCCAGGTTACACGATGCTGTCGTTATCTATAAACTCCAGCACCAGTCAAAGTGAAACCTCCGGTGAGAGCTCAGCAATGATGGGCATTGTTTAAAGGGAAAGGCTGCGTTGGAGGGGTTTCGGATTAAACTGCAAGTTTGAGGAGCTTGCTGACATCTTACAATACATCACACACACACACTCACACACACACACACACACACACACACACACACACACACACACACACACACACACACACACACACACACACACACACACACACACACACACACACACACATTGAGGCTTTTCTAAGTAACTAAAATCAGGGCAATGGGGCCAAGTCTGTGCTTGAATTATTTGTAGAAAACAACTTTGTACGTAAGGCTTTCCCGCACAAACACCAGCCCAGAATGACAAATCTGAAGACTAACACACACACGCACACGAACACACACATCCACACGCATGCACGCACGCACGCGCACGCACACACACCCACCACACACACACACACACACACAGGTAGGAGGCGAGGTGAGTGGTATGCTGTGTGTGTGATGGGATTTCCTGAGTTGTATGAATGACAGTCCCTCTGGGAGAACCTTGACAAAATCACAGAAACATGCCCTTTTACAAACATGACAACAGAGTTTAAAGAATATTTTAAAAGGCAAAGCTTTTCAGAAGTCATTAAGAACGTACAAGCATTAAAAAAAAAAATGTCTGCAAATAAGAGCTCTCTCTGATGATCATAACCAAAACAGTTCGAGACTTGAATTAAAGTATCCTCTTAAAAATTAAAATTCAAAGAATAACGTTTGTTCACATTTGGAGTTTTTCTCTCCCCAAGGAGACTATATCACACAGTGATAACGAAGAAAAGGATAAATGTACAGCCACATTATAGCTTCGTGCAAGAAACCACATACACTGGCACGCCATGGAGGCATAGAGATCAAAGCAAGACAACGTATACAAAAATATAGAAATTCTCCACCTCATTTCTTCACCAAAAGAAAACATTCACTTTTCTGTCTTTTTCAGCTTTGTGTTTTTTTGTTGTCACCGCTGCTGAGTGTGCGTGTTTGTGTATGTGTGTGTATGTGTGTGTGTGTGTTTAAGACATCAAAAAGTTCTTGTGTGTTCCATGCAGGAATCCACAAAATTCCAGTAGAGTTGCTTATTATGGCAAATATCCATCAATCATAATGCCGATAGGAATATAATATCAACAACCATTGTGTGATAGAAAAACAGTACAATAAACGCATTTCGTTTGTCATATTTCGTGACAAGTCATCGTTCGTTTCTTTTTTTTTTTAAACATTCTCATGTTAAAATACATTAATGTCCTGTCACTTTCGAGACATTCCAACATTTGCTCATCTAGTGGAACCTCCAAAGTCAAACTCCAAAGTACTCTGATTTCAATGCAATGTCGCCATCATAAAGTGTAGTCTGCAAAGTTATAAGTAGAAATTCAGCATCCTTAACCGTCTCACACACAAGTGTAACCAGAAGTAAACGACTATTAACACCATTTAGTAAACTCGGGGCATTGATTTGAGCGTAACTGGACTGTTCAGGTGGTCCTAAAGACCTCTCATCATCATTTTCGGATCCTGCACCATCCTCTCAGACTAGAGCTGTCCTGGCTACAGCAAGTCTGTGAGCATGAATTGATGAAGCTTGCTCGGATAAGCTGCGAAACGTCTTCTAAGACAACCTGAATAGTCCCGTTGTAAAATGACCTGGATGAATGTGAATACTTAGGGGCACCATTTGGTAAAAGTAAATACAACTTAAATAGTAAAACGCCTGAAAGACAATATTGAGGCAAAAGGAAGGCGTCATCATGCATCGTTTATACTGTAGGTATTGATGGGATTAATACATAAGTGTTGTTTATAAGCGTATTTACGTTAGCGTCTGCTTTGTACAATTTAGACAATGTTGCAATAAATTATGTTTTTGATTGCCGTAAAACCCACTTATGTGACCGTTTTTTCATACAAATGACTCCTTTGGGTTTCAAGTTGTACGTAGACTATGTTTTTCAACATAAGCGGGCAGAAATAAGATGAATGCGGTGGACCAGGACTTGATAAATTTGGTAATCATAAGCAGGAATCGACTCAAAGGGCTCTTCAAATGCTGACACAATTGGCACTTATTTCACAGTTCTGGATCTAAAAATTACGTCTACAGGTAAAATTCTCCTCAAAATAGACCCCACAATGATTTCAAGCATGTTTTCTAACAAGTTTGACTTGTAACTGACGTCAACTACAGAAAACTGGAGGCAATTTGAGATTGCGTGGTATGTATTTTTGTAGCATCTTCATCCCAATCACAGTATTTTAACATAGAAACTGAAGGAATTATCAAACATGTCTGCCAGATGCATTGTTGCAGGTTGTAGCAATACAACTAAAGAAGGGGTCAGCCTGCATACATTTCCTAATGAAGTTAAAATGAGAAAAGTACAGACCTCTTCAGTCAAATGGACTTGCGCAAAATGGGACGGATCAAGCGAGAGGAGTGTAATGTGTAGAGATCGTTTTAGTGATTCTAAATTCGAAGAAGAAGGGTTTCGGTCAGAGTTAATATGAGAACATTTTAAAGACTCAAGCCAAATGTGATCCCGTAAATCAGGAGCACCCTCGAGGGGAAATAGACTGAGTCAGAACCTGTGGAAAAATGGAAAAAAAAAGCAATCCGGCACTCAAAAACAAAGAAAAAAAAAGGCCAACCGCTGGTATTCTATTTTGTGTCCTCTTCTACTGATGTTTTCCTCAAGAGGCTTGAGGAAATGCTGGAAGAGTATGAAGAAACATAGGCTACGGTGTCTATGGAAGAACAGGTAAGTCTGGAAATGGTGATTCTCATTTATTCCTTTTTTGCTAATAAAGTTAACGATATCAATTTGGAAGTTATCATTGACCAGAGCGACAAAAACATGCAATTAAGTAATTAAAATAATAAGTTTTACTTGTCTTTATCCACATTGTCTATCCAGTTCTGTAGATGACGTCATGCCAAGAGGGGGCAACATATCGAGTCTGCCGATGGAAAGTGGGCATTCCAAGTACAAGTAGTTATCTACCCATTACTCTAAAACCAATTGATATAATGGGAAATTCATTTTCAGGAGCAAAAAATACACAAGGAGAACTTGTTAGTGAAATGTTGCTAATAGTCTTTTAAGCGGGTTCAACTGTATATCCTCCTAAAAACTAGCATCCACTGCAGTGGCCGTTTGTTTTTTGGTTCCAAATTTCATTGAGAAAAATAGCCTTGTTACGCAAAACGCAAATGTCCACTGCAGAGGCGGCAGGTTCTCAGTAGGTTACCACATATCGTTGTTCCTCTTTGGTACAAAACACAAAAATCCAAAGAAAAAAGACAAACACCCATGGAGTTGGATGTTCCACTTTGGAGGTTCCACAGCGGTCAATCGTGACAGGAATAAATAGTTTGGCATACTCAGCAAGCCATGCCTAAAAGGATGCTCTAGTTTGTGTCTTGCAAAGGGGCGGTGGGGAGGACTGGGTGGGTTAGGGTGGGGGGGAGATTACAAACCGTGCTCAGGTCTGACCACCAATGTCAGCAACTTGCAGAACGCATGCAAAGAGAAAAATCAAGAGTTCTGGACTCAGTCATTCCGTCTGCATTTTTCTTTCGTGGAGTTTGCAGCGCACAGGTCAGGTGTAACTGAGCACGAGTCCTCTTTGCACGCGGGTAAAATGATTGTTTGGACGCTTGCAAAAAACAAAGAGATGAGATTGCAAGGAGTTTGTTTGAAGTAAGGCAAAGACAGATGAATAAATCAAGCAAACATTGTAGGTGTCATGGTGGAAGGAGGCACCTAAGTAACGCTGAAGCGAGACCAGTCATTGGTTGTTTGACTCGCCCACTGTTTCGTCTTCTTCCTCCTCCTCTTCCTCGTCGAGCGAAACAACTCCTGAGGAAGCCACGTCGGACAGCCTCCTGCGGGGGTCATAATCGGGCGGGAACTCCTCGCCGCCGGCCTCCACCTGGCACAAGTCCTTACAGGGAGTGTCATCGTCCTCCCCAGGGGACAGGTATGTCTCAGAGTAGGACATGGAGTAGGACGGGGACGCTTGACCCCCACGAGGCCCGACACCCCGCCCGCTCCCTCCAAGGGTGTGGAAGCCACAGTCCCCCCTGCCGGGCCCCGTCTGCCCCACCCTCTGAAGTCGAGCCAGAAGAAGCTCCTCCCCTCCCTGCAGTGCTGACAGGATCTTAGCGGCGAGCTCGGCGGCGTTGCTGTGGCTTCCGCGGGGGCCGCCCAGGTCACGCAGCAGCGGGTGGTGCTCGTCCAGGCTGCACAGGCTGGAGCACAGAGTGTCCGGGGAGCCCGCCGTGGGAGACGGCTCACCGCTGCCCCCTCCGTATCGGCCTCCGTCGTCCCCTCCCTCGCAGCACAGCCCACGCAGGCCCAGGTGTTGACAAAGCTGGCTGTGGATCAGGTCTTTTAGGTAGGGCGGATACGACGGCACATCTGCAAGAACCAGACACAAGAGAAGCGTTAAAATAGCGAAGGCAAAACAATACCTAGAGTAGGGTTTCTTAACCCTAGGGCCCATTGTTGAGTCATGAGCGCCGCCTAGAGGCCCTCGAAAAGATATCTATTTCTCAGTTGTGGTCCGTATGGGTCGCAGTGGTATTCAGTTGTAATACACTTTTCCACCACTTGTGGCAGTAATGACAGTATCAAACAAACAGAAGAAGTCTGGAGCTAAAGTCATAGAGAAGTTTTTTAAGCGCAAAAATGATGACTAAAGTGATAAAGCTGTATTTTCATTTGCACCTTAATTGTATTGACAGTTTCTTTAAGAAACATACTTATTATTAATTTAGTTTATTATTTTGGCAAAAAAATTGTACGTTCATTTATTTTCCGTCATTCATTTCTCTACTAATGCAGTATATTTGATTAGTACCAGTACTTATTTTTCTATTCAGCTTGAAATATGTGTTCAATAAGTAATATTTGTGATTAACGCATGGTTTCATATCATCTGTCAAGGTTGTAAACTGTGAGCTAAAATTTTTTGGAATATGATTAAAATAAGATTACTACTGGAGAGTTAATGTTAATTAAGTGGGTCCCGGGCACCTCTGTAGTGGAAACATTAAGAAGACTTGAACGAGAAGACCTCCTGTAGATACAGTGCAATAACACTATGTGGTTGTTTTGGGCCACAACCACAAAGGGGGCCGCATGATCGTAAATGTTGCTGTCAAAGTTCAATAATAAAGTTTTTTAAAATCAAATTAAGAATGTGTAAGACTACTTACAACCCTTTGCAAAAATGCAAAATAGTTTATTCCTCCTAGTAGCTGCATTTTGCGCACTTTATTTTTCATTCAACACAACCATCATAATGTCTTCAAAGCTCACATTAATGCATTCACACACAGCACCAACATTTGGGAAGAGGTGATAAAAGGTAGAAATATAATAAACCAATTTGTGGCAGCTTCGGACAAAATGTTTAAGTTTCAAGTTTACATCTCTTAGCACATAACTGTGGTGTTTTCAAGGAACCTTGTTTAAAGTTCGAAACGGAGGCGTCACTAGTATTTAAAGACATGGGAGGCTTAACCTCCAGGAGCTGCACTAATAACTATAATAATAATGTATTATTAATGTATTATCCATGAATGATTATCTTACATTATACGGGAACAAACCTTTTAAAGTTTTTTCCAAGACAAAAATCTTGGAGACATTACAAGCAGACCTTACTTAGGTGTGTTTTAAAAAACTGGTTTCAACCAAATCAAGTCAATAATAGTTGTTTTTGTGCATGTGAACATACTGAGTGTGTGTATGCTTCAGGGGTCAAATAATAATAATAATAATAATAATAATAATAATAACAATGATTAAGTATAGGGTTGCAAAATTCCGGGAATATTCAAAGTTGGAAACTTTCCAACGGAATTAACGGGAATAAATGGGAAATAACGGGAATTAATGGGAATAAACATTGAATGCAACATGCTAGATCTTGCAGCATGATTATTAACTAAAACAACCTGATTTAATATAAATTCAGTAGAATTTCAACCCTGCACTGTGCATTCCTCCATCACATGTGCAGTGCACTTATCCATCACATGCACAGATAATTCCCAGCATGCTACACACTACAGCAGGGCTATTGAGGCCACACTAGTATTTGAGCCCAACAACTTCATCCAGTCAGGTAAGTTTTGATGATATTACTAGGGTAAATATATTTGATCCATGGTATTTAAGTTTAATAGAGGTGTAATTGCTTGTTACTGTAGACTACTCCAGCAGACTTACACTCAAGCTAGCTAGCTGTTCCTGTACTTGTTAAATGATGTTGGGGCCAATATCTCCAGCCAGCTAGGTTTATGTACCACCACAGTCTCATTATGAACAGAAAATAGTTCTCCGTTAGCGTGAGACTAATTTTCTCTATGTTAAATCCAATTCATTTATGCTAACAACGTTAGCGATCCGAATTTAACTTTTTTGTGATTTGTAAAGTTCAACTAGCAAATACTAAATCAAAACGTGTAGTTTCCTCTGCCTTCTGTTCTGCTAGCCATTCTGTTGTCATACAAGAATGTAGGTTATAGTTTGATTTAGCATGCTGATTGAGTGTTCATTTATTCATCTAGCCTATTTCTATTAATTTGTCCATCAGTAAAATATTTTTAAAGACTACTCCAATTGTTTAGCTGACTATTTATAGATGTGTGTGGCATTGCATCAGTGTTCTACAAGAATAAATAAATACAAACAGAATAATGCCACGTACACCATCTGATGTGTGGAGACATTTCACCCCAACCAATGTAGGCGGAAAGGCTATGTACATTTGCAAATACTGTGCAAAGAGCTACGTCAAAAATGCCACAAAGATACAGCAGCATATAAACAAGTGCCCAATAATATATCATTATTGTAATTCCCCATTAATTCCCATATATTCCCATGAATTCCCATGGCTGGTGTCCAACTTTGAATAATCAAAGAATGGTCAATATTTCCAAACTTCCCGTGGTAAATTTACCGGAAACTTTCCACCCCTTTGCAACCCTAATTAAGTAATATTAAAGAACGTAACAGGGCCACAAAAACATTTTGGTTAGGGAGGGCCAACGAAAGCTTGGCATATTTGGGATTTGTAATAACATTTGTGGGAAAATCCTCCTATACTACTATATACAGCAGGGGTCCCCAAACTACGGCCCGCGGGCCGGATCCGGCCCGCCAGCGTCAAAAATCAGGCCCGCGGGAAGTCCCAAGTATTAAAAAAAAATGTTTTTATTTTTTTTTTTCTTATCTACTTTGTACTGATTGCTACTCACGGTGTCTCCTAGCTGCTCAGGCAAATCATATTGTCTAAAAATGCATTTTCTCATCGATAACGTGACATCATCGCGCGCGGAAAGTGCGCTATATATAATATATATATATATATATATATATATATATATATATATATATATATATATATATATATATATATATATATATATATATATATATATATATATATATAAGATATATTATATATATATATATATATATATATATATATATATATATACACTACCGTTCAAAAGTTTGGGGTCACATTGAAATGTCCTTATTTTTTAAGTAAAAGCACTGTACTTTTCAATGAAGATAATTTTAAACTAGTCTTAACTTTAAAGAAATACACTCTATAGATTGCTAATGTAGTAAATGACTATTCTAGCTGCAAATGTCTGGTTTTTGGTGCAATATCTACATAGGTGTATAGAGGCCCATTTCCAGCAAATATCACTCCAGTGTTCTAATGGTACAATGTGTTTGCTCATTGGCTCAGAAGGCTAATTGATGATTAGAAAACCCTTGTGCAATCATGTTCACACATCTGAAAACAGTTTAGCTCGTTACAGAAGCTACAAAACTGACCTTCCTTTGAGTAGATTGAGTTTCTGGAGCATTACATTTGTGGGGTCAATTAAACGCTCAAAATGGCCAGAAAAAGAGAACTTTCATCTGAAACTCGACAGTCTATTCTTGTTTTTAGAAATGAAGGCTATTCCACAAAATTGTTTGGGTGACCCCAAACTTTTGAACGGTAGTGTATATATATGTATATATATATCATACATGTATGTATGTATGTATATACATACACACATTACATGAATTAAATTATTTAAGATGTCAATAAACTTCTCAATCAATCAAAAACATACATATATATATATATATATATATATATATATATATATATATATATATATATATATATATATATATATATATATATATATATTTATATATACTTGTATAGATATTTATATACATATGTAGATTTGTATATATAAATCTATCTATATATAAATCTCTCTCTCTCTCTCTCTCTCTCTCTCTCTCTCTCTCTCTCTCTCTCTATATATATATATATATATATATATATATATATATATATATATATTTATGCGTGTAACCCCTGTGAAAAGCGGGGATCAACGGTACACTTCTTGCTTTCAGTAGAAACCTTGTCAAGACTGGCAATAATGAATAGAAGGCTTTCAAAAATGATAAAATAATGCAATACAGTTGGTTTACCTAAAAGGAATGAGCAACAGTCAGAGGCCACTGATGGGACTCTCAGGATCCTGTACAGCTGCATCTACAGTACTTCCCAGGAAGTGTTTACACAAACCCCCCCATGGTTTTGTGTACATTAAACAGAAAGTACATTCAATTCCACTTCGGACCGCCACAAGGGGGATTGTTCCTCTGCGTTGCCATCACAATGTGAGGCCGTGTGTGGAACAAGCTCCAGCAGTCAACTCCCTTATAAACAGGACTCCTGCCGGTTGTTTTAACTACACCCCTACCGCTAGCTAAAAGGGACAAAGTTCCACGACGCCAGCAGCAAAACAAATGTTACTTTGTAGCAACAACAGCAGAAGTTTAGCACAAGCCACCAAAGAGGACAGACGGATTCGTCCCACTGTCTCAGAACATTCCCAAACAAGGAACAAGCATTACTGCCTGTTGCAACTCAGCCACAATACGACTCCAAACCAGCTTCAACTGAACAGCAAGTAACAACTGACCAGGAACTTGTGGTGTGTGGTATTATTATCAAAATCTTTAGTAAAAATATTATCAATAAGTGTGGTGCTGTGTCCTGAGATTCTGCTTGGCCTTGTGATTTTAGGATATAAACTCAGGCTATACATTGTGTCCATGAAGTCATCTACGGGCTTTTGTTTGTTAGGGTTCAAGAGGTCAATGTTGAAGTCTCCACATACGAAAGTAATTTTTTGACTGATTTCAGTAAAAGTTGCCTTAATCCAGTTCTCAAACGTATTAATGTTTGACTTAGGTGATCTACATAAATAACTAATCAGTATGTTTTTGCTTTTTTCATGACATATTTCAATGGTTATACATTCTAAGATCTTATTAATAGCTATTGACAATTTTTTTTACCACTTCGTAGTTTTAAGTTCTTCATGACTTACACAGCTACTCCCCGTCCATTCTTGTTGGTTCTGTTAAAATAATTTAGTTCATATCCTTCCAGGTCAAAATCCATTCCTATTTTAGCATCTATCCATGTTTCTGAGATAGCGATACATTTGAAGGGTTCGTTGATTTGTTCCAAACAATGCTTCATGTTATTGTACGTTTGTAGTTTGCATACAACTTCTGCCGTTTAAATGAATAATCGACAGTTTGTTGTCTATTTTATTGTTTCTGTTATATTGTTCGTCTGTATAGTAAAAACAATTATTCCTGGTATGAAAGAAAAAATGTGTATCTGGATCTATACCCTTATTTGCCGTAATTCAAATGCCAGACTATTGTGATCTATGCTGCTGAACGTTTTCAGTTCCATACATTCCTGTTCACCAATCATTTGTGTTGCTCTATGAATGTCTATACGTGTAGATTAATGTGCACCTGAGTAAATATCTTCTTGTTTGGTTGATCTTCTTGTAGTGTTGTAATTTTATAGTTGAATGTCGATGTTTGTTTTCCTTCAGACTCCATTATCGTTGTTGTTGTTGTTGGGAGTAGAGATGTCCGATAATATCGATAAATGCCGATAAATGCTTTAAAATGTAGTATCGGAAATTATCGGTATCGTTTTTTTTATTATCGGTATCGGTTATTTTGTTGTTTTTTAAAAAAAATTTATTAAATCAACATAAAAAACACAAGATACACTTACAATTAGTACACCAACCCAAAAAACCTCCCTCCCCCATTTACACTCATTCACACAAAAAGGTTGTTTCTTTCTGTTATTAATATTCTGGTTCCTACATTATATACCAATATATAACAATACAGTCTGCAAGGGATACAGTCCGTAAGCACACATGATTGTGCGTGCTGCTGGTCCACTAATAGTACTAACCTTTAACAGTTAATTTTACTCATTTTCATTAATTACTAGTTTCTATGTAACTGTTTTTATATTGTTTTACTTTCTTTTTTGTTCAAGAAAATGTTTTAAATTTATTTATCTTATTTTATTTGATTAATTTTTTTAAAAAAGGACCTTATCTTCACCATACCTGGTTGTCCAAATTAGGCATAATGATGTGTTAATTCCACGACTGTATATATCGGTATCGGTTGATATCGGTATCGGTTGATATCGGTATCGGTAATTAAAGAGTTGGACAATATCGGAATATCGGATATCAGCAAAAAGCCATTATCGGACATCCCTAGTTGGGAGTCATATTTGTCCAGATACTTGATGTCATTAACAACTAGGACTCTTGCTTCTGGACCCCCATTCATTTTGATGTAGATTTTGCAGTTGGTGATCCAAGTTCCCTGAATGTTCCCCCATTTCCTCCCCAGTCGCATGTTTTCTCTGCGATTTCAACATTGCGTTTAGTGAGGTGCTCGTTCATGTACACATTTGTACCCTATAGCTTTTTTCCCTGTGTCAGCAATGCCATTTTAGATTTCCTGTTGGCAAGCTTCACAATGATGACTGGCGTGGTGTTGTTGCCTCTTCTTTTCAGTGAACTGCATGCATAATGGTGTTAATATGAACATCAGTTCCTTTTAAATGCAGACAGTTGACCACGTGTTGCTCTGTTGAAGCAGCGTCCATGTTATCTGGTTCTCTTCTGTTGTCTACTGCTCTTGCATAGGATAGAGGATTGATGCGTAGCCCTGCAATGATGATGTCATTCTGTCATGTTAACTGATCCATTTCCTCTTTAATGTCTTCTAAAACACTGATATTTCCCAGATTGGTGATATTTTGTTGACTGGCATTGAGCCATTGTCTTAATGCAGCAAATTCTTCCCTGAAGTTCTTCTATTCAGTGTTATCTAGCAGCATCTGTTGGCACACTGCTGCTATTTCCATTTTAATGTTCTCCACAACATTGCTGTTGTCCCAATGGGTGTTGTCTTGCTGCTTGGCTTTCGACTGTTGGCGCAATGTTGCATTCTCCTCTTTCAGCTTCTCCACCTCCCGTTTTAATGCTGTGTTTTCTTCAAGAATAATCTTCATTTCTTCTCTGAACTTTCTAAATTCCAGTGTATCATCAGGAGATTCTTTGTTTCTCTGATAATCTGTTCTTGGAGATCTGCGACATCCGTTTGAACACCATTGATGATATGTTCATGAAGATTGTTGACATCTCTTCCTACCTCATTTACATCGTTCTGTAGAGTTCCTATTAGGGTTGTACGGTATAAGTATAGTACCGCGATACTAATGAATCATTTTCGGTACGATACCATCTCTGAAATGTACCGGTCCCCCACGCCCCCGCGCCCACGTCGAAGTCACGTCGTGACATTGCTGGTTTATGAGCAGATGAGCATGTTCGGCGGCGCACAATCATGGAGTACTTACAAGCAGACACAGCGTGTAGACTGAAAAGGGAGAACGGACGCATTTTGGCTTAAAAACTAACGATAAAGGTGAAGTTATAACACTGAAACTTCCTCAGGAAGAGTTGCTTTAAGACATGGCTAGCTAGCTAGCGGCTAACGTCCATCCGCCATCGACAGTGTTTTAGCTACTTCTAAATCACTAATCCTCGCCTCCATGGCGACAAATAAAGTATGTTTCTAACAAGTTTGATCCCTGCAGGACAAGGAATAGCTAAACATGCTTCACTACACACCGTAGCTCACCGGCGTCAAAATGTAAACAAACGCCATTGGTGGATCTACACCTAACATCCACTGTAATGATATCAAGTACACGCATCTATCTAGTCGATACTACTATGATTACGTCGATATTTTTTGGCATCACAACATCTTCTTTCGTTTTTTTTTTTTTAAATGTACAGTATATTATGTTTATACATTCAGGAAATATGTCCCTGGACACATGAGGACTTTGAATATGACCAATGTATGATCCTGTAACGACTTGGTATCGGATTGATACCCAAATTTGTGGTATCATCTAAAACTAATGTAAAGTATCAAACAACAGAAGAATAAGTGATTATTACATTTTAACAGAAGTGTAGATAAAACATGTTAAAAGAGAAAGTAGGCAGATATTAACAGTAAATGAACAAGTAGATTAATAATTCATTTTCTACCACTTGTCCTTAAAAATGTTGAAAAAATAATAGATTGATAAATGACACAATATGTTACTGCATATGTCAGCGGACTAATTAGAAGCCTTTGTTTGTTTACTTACTACTAAAAGACAAGTTGTCTAGTATGTTCACTATTTTATTTAAGGACTTAACTACAATAAGAAACATATGTTTAATGTACCCTAAGATTTTTAGTTAAAATAAAGCCAATAATGCGATTTTTTTGGGGTCCCCTTTATTTAGAAAAGTACCTAAAAGTATCGAAATAATTTTGGTACCGGTACCAAAATATTGGTATCGAGACAACACTAGTTCTTATTAACGCTTTTCAGTCCGGTTTCACCTCTGGTCAAGCTGTATTGCTCCGTCGATGACTTCTTGTCGTGCTCATGTTTGCTCGGCATCGAAGTAAAGCCATTCGTGTCGTTAGCTTCCGTGTGTTTTTTACACATACCTTTCACCTGCCAGGGTTGTGTCAGTCTTTCTTGTAGATCACTTGTGTGATCAGAAGCGTTTAAAATAAGTCCAACTCCTTCGGTTTTGTTGTTTATCTTAGGGTTGCTCGGCAATTTGCTTAAATAAAGCAAAAATAAAACACTGTTGCTCGCAATGTCCACATTACATAGTTAGGAATTGTAACATAGCATAATAACACAGCATTTTAGTTAAGTTGATAGGCGTGAGTGTGTAACATTTATTATTATAAAATAGAGCAGTGATTCTCAAACTTCTTCACCAAGTACAGGGTGACACAAAAAAAGCGTTCATCACATAAACTTGAATAACTTTTGAAATAATTAATCAATTCTTTTTATTTTTCAGATTTACCAAGAAGAATTAATGTTCTAAAAGTTTAGAAAATTTCAACTTCGAGATGCCATGGACTGCTGAACAAAAGGCATTTATAGTTGAGGCCTATTTTCGGCTGAATTCTATCCATGCGGCTCAATTGCAATTCAAAGAACGGTTTGGATGTCGTGAATTTCCTGCCCACACAATGATCTACAGATGGGTCAACAAGTTCCGAACCCATGGGACTGTTAATAACCTCAATCGTAAAGATACTAACACCTCAGAAAACACTTGGCTCTCCAAGTACCACCATGATGACCAACATTAAAATACAGTAGTGTAGTAGGCCTAAGTATTCATTAAAAACAAGGCAAGTATATTTAATATTTTTGGCCACTGTCACATTACACACAGTTTGAACAGTAACACTGTGATTAAATATAGGAAAATAAAACACTGCACTTTAATCAAGTGATTCTAGAAGGAGCCCGAGCACAGTTTTAGAATGACTGTTATAGATAGTAAATATGAGACTTCTAAATGAGGGGGAACAGTGACTCTCCTAAAGGTTGAGTTTTGAGTTTGAGTTTTTTGAGTTTGAGTTTATTTCGAACATGCAAGCATACAACATGATACATCACAATTTCCAGTTTCTTTTCAACATGTTCGAAAAGGAGTAGGAAGAAGCAGAGCTTATTTAATCCTACCCCTTTTCTTTACATAACAGTTGCAAAACTTTTTGTTCACTTCCTGTTCACAATTTTTTCACAATAAACTCCATAAGTAATCACAATAAAAATAAATAAATAAATAATAGTAAGAATTTAATAATAATAATTGGTGAAGTAAGTCACATTTCATATGATGAGATAAGTAAGATTACTTTAAGAATGAATGAATGGATGGATTCAATAAATTGAGAATGTTTGTCATGGTTCTTCTTCTTTGTACTTTGTAAACACTTTAAGTTTGAAGAGTTTCTTGAAGTGTATCATATTAGTACATTGTTTGATTGCTTTGCTTAATCCATTCCATAATTCAATTCCACATACTGATATACTGAAGGTCTTAAGTGTTGTACGTGCAAACAAATGTTTTAAATTACGTTTTTCTCTAAGATTATATTTCTCCTCTTTTTTTGAGAAGAATTGTTGTATATTCTTGGGTAGCAGGTTATAGTTTGCTTTGTGCATAATTTTAGCTGTTTGCAAATTCACTATGTCGTGGAATTTCAGTATTTTTGATTCAATAAATAAAGGGTTTGTATGTTCTCTATATCCAACATTATGTATTATTCTAACTGATCTTTTTTTGTAACACCGTTAATGAATGAAGTGTACTTTTGTAATTATTTCCCCATATTTCTACACAGTAGCTCAGATATGGTAACACTAGTGAGCAGTAGAGAATATGAAAGGATGTTTTGCTTTATTCATTATTGACGTGTTTCTTGCAACTTTATGTTGTATATTTTTTACGTGAGATTTCCAGTTCAATTTATCATCAATCATTATACCTAGAAATTTGGTTTCGTTTACTCTTTCAATTTCTATTCCGTCTATTTGTATTTGTGTTTGACTTTCTCTTCTACTGTTACCAAATAGCATTATTTTAGTTTTACTAACATTCAACGATAGTCTGTTTTTGTCAAACCATCTTTTTAATTTGTTAATTTCTTCTGTTATTATTTGTATTATCTCCTGTGTGTTCTCTCCTGAACAAAACGCTGTTGTATCATCCGCAAATAATACTAACTTTAAAACTTTTGTAACTTTACAAATGTCATTTATATAGAGATTGAATAATTTAGGTCCTAGTATTGATCCCTGAGGTACACCACAGGATATATTTAGCGTTGTAGACGTGTGTTCGCCTAGCTTCACGTATTGTTTCCTGTTCGTTAGATAACTTCTTATCCAGTTTAAGACTAACCCTCTGATGCCATATCGTTCTAGTTTTTTGATTAAAATATTGTGATTAATTGTGTCAAATGCTTTAGTTAGATCCATAAAAACCGCTGCCGCACATTTTTTACTATCTATTGCATTGGTAATTTCTTCTGTAATTTCAATTAAAGCCATTGAAGTTGAAACATTAGCTCTGTATCCATATTGGTTCTCTTCGAGTATTCTATTTTTATTTATGAAACTTTCTAATCTGTTATTGAACAGTTTTTCAAAGATTTTAGAAAATTGTGGAAGTAGAGAAACAGGTCTATAATTTGTAAATTGATGTTTGTCTCCAGTCTTATAAATTGGTGCAACTTTAGCTATTTTCATTTTGTTTGGAAATGTACCTGTTTGAAATGATAGGTTACTAATATACATTAATGGTCCTGAGATCTCTTCTATAACCTTTTTTATCGTTTCCATATCAATTCCGTTACAATCAGTTCATATAGACTTGATAAATCAGTGAATGGCCGCAGGGTGCGAGGCCACAGATTTCTCTAGCAAGATACATGGCCAGCATCGAGCTGGGTGTTATGACCTGCAGTTATTGGTGGTTGGATGTAATCAAGATGAAAGCTCTGATAAACACACACACATACACACACACACACACACACACACACACACACACACACACACACACACACACACACACACACACACAGATCCATGGCCACACACACCACCATTTGACACACACTACCTCTGCAGCAAAGGAAATCATATTAAAGTTGCAAGAGGATATCAAATTACGTAGAGGAACAAAAAATAAAAAATCAGATGAAAACTGGGGCACTGGGACACAGAATGATGCAGAGAGACAGCTGGGTGGTCGTGGTGGAGAGTTATCTGGAGCAATGGGACAATATGAAAGAAATACATTTTAAATTGGTGTGTGTGTGTGTGTGTAGGGGGGGGTGTGTTTGCGTGTGTGCGTACGTGCGTGCACATACCTGTGCTCTGTGTGGTCGGCTCATTGGCAGGTAGAAAGTCTTCATCGTATGAGTCATCATTGGACTCGTCCCCATCGACTGACGACCAGGCCCTCAGCTTAGCCTCAGCGATGGCGAACTGCTCTGCCACACCTGCAAAAACACACACACACACACACACACTTATCATTACTATTGGAACTTTTTGCCATTGTGTCGCCATATTACACTATATTGCCAAAAGTATTTGGCCACCCATCCAAATGATCATAATCAGGTGTCCTAATCACTTGGCCCGGCCACAGGTGTATAAAATCAAGCACTTAGGCATGGAGACTGTTTCTACAAACATTTGTGAAAGAATGGGCCGTTCTCAGTGATTTCCAGTGTGGAACTGTCATAGGATGCCACCTGTGCAACAAATCTAGTCGTGAAATTTCCTCGCTCCTAAATATTCCAAAGTCAGCTGTCGGCTTTATTATAAAGAAAATGGAAGAGTTTGGGAACAACAGCAACTCAGCCACGAAGTGGTAGGCCACGTAAACTGACAGAGAGGGGTCAGCAGATGCTAAAGCGCATAGTGGAAAGACTTTCTGCACAGTCAGTTGCTACAGAGCTCCAAACTTCATGTGACCGTCCAATTAGCCCACGTACAGTACGCAGAGAGCTTCATGGAATGGGTTTCTATGGCCGTGCAACTGCATCTAAGCCATACATCACCAAGTCCAATGCAAAGCGTGGGATGCAGTGGTGTAAAGCACATCGCCACTGGACTCTAGAGCAGTGGAGACGCCTTCTCTGGAGTGATGAATCACGCTTTTCCATCTGGCAATCTGATGGACGAGTCTGGGTTTGGAGGTTGCCTGGAGACGGTACATTTCGGACTGCATTGTGCCGAGTATGAAATTTGGTGGAGGAGGAATTATGGTGTGGGGTTGTTTTTCAGGAGTTGGGCTTGGCCCCTTAGTTCCAGTGAAAGGAACTTGGAATGCTCCAGGATACCAAAACATTTTGGACAATTCCATGCTCCCAACCTTGTGGGAACAGTTTGGAGCGGGCCCCTTCCTCTTCCAACATGACTGTGCACTAGTGCACAAAGTAAGGTCCATAAAGACATGGATGACAAGAGTCTGGTGTGGATGAACTTGACTGGCCTGCACAGAGTCCTGACCTGAACCCGGTAGAACACTTTTAGGATGAATTACAACAGAGACTGAGAGCCAGGCCTTCTCGACCAACATCAGTGTGTGACCTCACCAATGCGCTTTTGGAAAAATGGTCGAAAATTCCTATAAACACACTCCTCAACCTTGTGGACAGCCTTCCCAGAAGAGCTGAAGCTGTAATAGCTGCAAGAGGTGGGCCGACATCATATTGAACCCTATGGGTTAGGAATGGGATGGCACTTCAAGTTCATATGTGAGTCAAGGCAGGTGGCCAAATACTTTTGGCAATATATTGTATGATCAAATTTGATCAATGATCAAGTAACTGTATGATAATAAAAATATATACAGTATTATGTTCTGTCCATAATTTATCACAGATTTGTGTTCCACAGTTACAGATGTCTGTCGGCAACAAAATTCAGTTTACACAAATAATGATAATAAATACATTTTCAAAAAGCGAAAGATTACTTCAACTGCCTGCCGATGTCTTTTGTTTCAATTCCTTTGCCTCACATCTCCTACCTTTGTCTTCATGGCAGGTTCGAATACCTCGATTTCTCTCGGCCATCATGCTATCTATGCTCCTGTCCTTCCTCGTTACCTGCATTTGCTGTCTTCCACGTCCCATCCCTCCACTACGTCTGCTGTAATTCTACTTTCCATGAATCACCTGAGCGCTCTGTAAATCCACACAGGCTGCGTCTCATTTCTCTGCTACGACATTGTCAATAGGAAAACAATCGGCTGTCTTGATGCTCAATATAGTCAGTGCACTCTCACAAAAGGGTTTCTGATTTATCACACTTTCACCCTCAACCTCTCAGAAAAGAGCATTTTTTTCTTTGTGCATGCCTTGTATATACAGTAAGTGCTGCTTTTCAGTCTTTTTTCACATTCACATCGTTTAGACTCACTCCTCATAAACATATGACACCCTTTAGTCCGTCCATTCATTTTCTACAGCACTTACACAGCCCTAGGCAAAAGAAGCACTTTGCCGTAGACTAGGGCTGCACAATTATTCAACATTGAGGTTTTAATTAATTCGATTACGTACAAAAGAGGCTGAGTAGATCAGTTTTGCATTTACTATTAAGTTTGCAAATGTTTTAATACTCGCAAATCTTTCGTAGATCAGGCCCCTACATTTTTGTTTTGGCGGTGAGAAATCCAACTTCCTTATCTCACAAAGAAAAGTATTTGATAGGCTCTCCTTTGTAACTTAGTCATGTGCTGTTTAAAACCTGTGATTGGATATATTCTTAACTTGTCCCAACCATCTACAAAAAAAAAATCAACAAAATTCAAATCAACATTTTTCTTTTGTTTTCATTCGTTGACTATGTCTTAGTCAACCTGCATTTGTCTTGATTAGCTATTGTCTTATTCTAGTCTAGGGAATATAAGTTGTTGACGATAACTACGACAAAAATTATTAATCAACCAAATAAACACTGGTAATGACTGGTAAGAGCCGCATTTCATTGGTTTGACGGTCAATGTACGCGTTTGAGCGCTAGTCGGGGACACTTTTTTATACACGAAAATGTCCACAATTTGCAAGTACCGTATTTTTCGAAATATAAATCGCAGTTTTTTTCGTAGTTTGGCCGGGGGTGCGACTTATACTCAGGAGCGACTTATGTGTGAAATTATTAACACATTACCGAAAAATATTAAATAATATTATTTAGCTCATTCACGTAAGAGACTAGACGTATAAGATTTCATCGGATTTAGCGATTAGGAGTGACAGATTGTTTGGTAAACGTATAGCATATAACTATATGTTGAATGACTCTTACCATAATATGTTACGTTAACATACCAGGCACGTTCTCAGTTGGTTATTTATGCCTCATATAACGTACACTTATTCAGCCTGTTGTTCACTATTCTTTATTTATTTTAAATTGCCTATTCTTGGTGTTGGGTTTTATCAAATAAATTTCCCCAAAAAATGCGACTTTGAAAATTTGAAAATTTGAAAGTGCGACTTATATATGTTTTTTTCCTTCTTTATTATGCATTTTCGGCCGGTGCGACTTATACTCCGGAGCGACTTATAGTCCGAAAAATACGGTAAGTTGAGGTGATGAGACAAAGTTGTGAAGTTGCACATTGTTTGTGGGAGTAGTTGAATATAGGTGAAGTGACTCCTTGGTACGTAAGCCTTTTGATCAAATTTGACACTATAACATTGAACAATGTTTAAAAAACACAGAAAAATACAACTAAAGTAGGAATCAACAGGAACAAAAATTATTTACAGTTCTAAACATAATTTCTGTATTTCTTTCCTGTCCAGCACTGAATTTTTGTTTACCATTTCCTGTTTGTCTCCACCACCACTTCTTTTGTCTGAGCTCTAGCTCCCTCACCTGTCCCTGATTGGCAATCAGGACACATCTGTCCCTGGTTGCTAATCAGAATGCTTTTTATGGCGGACCTGTCTTCTGCACTGGGCTGGATCATTTGCTTTGTGCCTCCATGCTGCATAGCTTTCCCTATGCTTCCTGTGCACTTCCCTACTGTACTATTTTTGTCAATAAATAAATGTTTACTTGTACTTCGCCTGTTGTCCCTGCTCCTTCGGTTCAAAACCAACACAGAACGGACCAGAATGGTCCAGCCAAGAGTGAACCCCACAGGACACCAGTCTCTGATTGCCAATCAGGGACAGGTGAGGGTGCGCAAACAGGAGAAGTGGTGAAAGTTAAAAGGAAGTAAAAAAACAAAAATAAGAGTGCTGGGCGAAAAATAAATTCAGAAACTGAGGAAACTTATAATAAATTGGAATTTTAAATGATTACATTTGTTTTTCTACATAAAAAAAAAAATCCTGTTAATTAATTGCTTATTCTTAATCAGGTTATTCTATTATCACGAAATTAAGTTTGCAACTTTCAATTTATTTTCAACTAAAACACACCACAATCTAGTGTTGTAACGGTACCAATATTTTGGTACCGGTACCAAAATTATTTCGATACTTTTCGGTACTTTTCTAAATAAAGGGGACCACAAAAAAATTGCATTATGGGCTTTATTTTAACAAAAAATCTTAGGGTACATTAAACATATGTTTCTTATTGCAGTTAAGTCCTTAAATAAAATAGTGAACATACTAGACAACTTGTTTTTTAGTAGTAAGTAAACAAACAAAGGCTCCTAGTTAGTCTGCTGACGTATGCAGTAACATATTGTTCATTTATCATTCTATTATTTTGTCAACATTATTAAAGACAAGTGGTAGAAAATTAATTATTAATCTACTTGTTCATGTACTGTTAATATCTGCTTACTTTCTCTTTTAACATGTTCTATCTACACTTCTGTTAAAATGTAATAATCCCTTAATCTTCTGTTGTTTGATACTTTACATTGGTTTTGGATGATACCACACATTTGTGTATCAATCCGATATCAAGTAGTTAAAGGATCATACATTGGTCATATTCAAAGTCCTCATGTGTCCAGGGACGTATTTCCTGACTGTATAAACATAATATACATTTAAACGAAAGAAGATGTGATGCCAAAAGATATCGACGTAATCATAGTAGTATCGACTAGATACGTGCCTGTACTTGATATCATTACAGTGGATGTCAGGTGTAGATCTCCCCATGGTGTTTGTTTACATTTTGACGGCATGTAGTGAAGCATGTTTAGCTATTCCTCGTCCTGCAGGGATGATACTTGTAAGAAACGTACTTTATTTGTCGCCATGGAGACCAGGATTAGTGCTTTAAGAAGTCGCTAAAACACTGCCGACGGCGGATGGACGTTAGCCGCTAGCTAGCTAGCCATGTCTTCGGGCGTTTCAGTGTTATAACTTCACCTTTATCTTTAGTTTTTACACCAAAATGCGCCCGTTCTCCCTTTTCTGTCTACATACCGTGACTGCTTGTAAGTACTCCGTGATTGTGTGCCGCCGACCATGCTCCTCTGCTTGTACACCAGCAATGTCACAACGTGACTTGGAGGTGCGGGACCGGTAAGTTTCAGAGACGGTATCGTACCGAAAATGATTCATTAGTATCGCGGGACTATACTAATATTGATTGATTGATTGATTGAGTGAAACTTTTATTAGCAGAATGCACAGTTCAGTACATATTCCGTACAATTGACCACTAAATGGTAACACCCGAATAAGTTTTTCAACTTGTTTAAGTCGGGGTCCACGTAATGAATTCATTGTACAAATATATACTATCATCATAATACAGTCATCACACAAGTTTATCATCAGAGTATATACATTGAATTATTTACAATATTTACAATCCAGGGGGTGGGATGAGGAGGGTTTGGTTGATATCAGCACTTCAGTAGAGTACTTCTGTAGAGAAATCTCGTTCGTTGGTTTAATACCGGTATACCGTACAACCCAACCACAATCTCAAAAAAAAACCTCCAAAATCCTGGAGGGATTGAAGAGAAAATATGTACAGTACGTATATCCCCCCAAATGCACTTCCTCAGCATTGTTCCATGAATGTGCACTCGTACCAGGGAGAGCTGGTGCGACGCTAATCCGCAGATGTAGCACACATTTGTATTTTTTTACAGCTCCTTCACTCTCCAGCTGTCAGTAAGTCCGACCAACACACACGAACACGCAGCATTAACTACAAAGTCTGTGTCCAAATAACTCGCAGTTCCTTAGAGTGCCTTCAACATAAAATATTCCATGAACCGTGTCTTCCGTTTGACACAGGTGCTCTCACTTCACCTAAAACATGCTCACTGACATTCACCCAGCGTGTCCAGTCACCCACAGTGACGCCATCGCTGGGCTACAAGGCGACTGTTGACAAGATAACACGACTAAGCAGTTCCTGCTCTATGCCTACCCTGCAAGACATGATCAGTCAAAGCACGGGTGTCCTAAATCTGGTCCTGGGGACCATTTACGTCAAACCAAAAACATTAGACACAGCCTGCATCAGAACATTACAAAAGATGATTAGGACCACACTAAAAAAAACAATTAAATCGGCCATTTTAGGGGCTTTTAAAATGATATTGGACCCCAGTTGAGAAACTGCAGTAATTTTTAGGGGTTTTATGCTGTGAATTCCAAAACCAATTATATATCAGTGAGATAGGTCGATCACTATTAGAGCACAAGTTTTAACTGTACATTGTTATCAAAATGATAATCAGAAGAAAAAAAACGAACAGCAATATCAACGCAATATTTAAATTATTACTTTATTCTCTTTTACTACCTTCACATATTTCAGTAAAACAAATTCAATAGTACTCAATAACTAACCAAAAGCAAAAATTACCATTTAATAAGAGTTTGTAAAAATCAACAAAAAAGACCAAAAAAAATGAAAATATAGATGTAATTAATCTAGTACAGGGGTGTCAAACTCCTTTTAGCTCAGGGGCCGCATGGAGGAAAAATAAAAAATATAGACAACTTCAGATTGTTTTCTTTGTCTTACTTTGGCTATAAATAGAACAAACACATTCTGAAAATATTACAATAAAAATATACAATAAAAATATACAAAAAAATACTGGCAGCTGTAAAGTTTAGATCCATGAAGGAAAGAAGAAAGTGAATGAATGTTTATAACTGAATAAATTTACATATGCATAAAAATGTGTTTTCTTTTGTATTATTTTTTTAATTAATTAAGTAAAGGTTATGACAACCTTTTTCCAAAACACAATATAGAATGTGCGATATAACAGCATAATGCATACAATTATCTTTTATTTTCAAAATGGTTACACAAAAGTGGGACCCCAAAAATTTACTGTGGGACCCCATGTTTATGACTTGATGGGGTCCCTGGGACCCCATTTTGAAAATTCCTAGGACCAACACTGATGGAGTATTGGTGCCTTCAAAACAGCAGCAGGCGGCATTGGCCTGCGGGCTGGTTCTAATCAAATATCATCTCGGGGGCCATATATGTATATATGTATATATATATATATACAGTATATATATATATATATACAGTATATGTATATATATATATATATATATGTATATATATATATATATATATATATACATATATATATATATATACAGTATATATATATATATATATATATATATATATATATATATATATATATATATATATATATATATGCATCATAGTGTTTGCAGCCAAAGCTAATTTACAACACTTGTCCCCAACAACAACAACACAGATCTAACATCATTAAAAATAGGAAGATAATTCATTCGTGGGCCAGATCTGGGCCGCAGGCCTTGACTTTGACACCCCTGCTGACACCACCCTTGGTATTAACACTACTGGTATGTAGATGGATCCACCCTCCCCCTATGTGTACACCTGGCCACGACACAGCATATTACCCTACGCTCTAGACCAGGGTTTCAAAGTGTGGCCCGGGGCCCATTTGCGACCCGCAGCATATTGTCGAAATAAAATCAAGCAAAAAAAAGCAGCAGTAAAAATGTCATAAAAAAGAGCAAAAGTACATAAGGTAAAGAGAAATAGATAACATATTGATACTAAAAACAATACTCTTTGTCATGTATAACTCAAAGCAGACATTTTTTTTGTTTTCAAATAAATAACATGTATGTTTTCACCATTTGTTTTTTTTTTGTTTTTTTTTAGTAAAATAAAAAAATGGCCGCTCAAATGCTTTGACTTTTCATTATGCGGCCCTTGGTAGAAAGAGTTTGGACACCCTTGCTCTAGACTTATTCATCTAGGTGTTAGTTTTGTGATGACGGCGGATAGTAGCTGTTGGCGTGATCTCAGGATACAGAGAAGGTAGACAATAGTGCAAGCAGGCGGTCCCTTTATTACAGACCTGGGCAATTTAAGGCCCGGGGGCCACATGCGGCCCGTTAAGCTTTTCAATCTGGCCCGCCGGACATTCCCAAATAATTTTTTTAGATCTTTAAGATGGAAAGTGTAGCTGCCATTATAATACCTGGGATTTATATAGCGCTTTTCTAAGTACCCAAAGTCGCTTTACATGTTAAAAACCCATCATTCATTCACACCTGGTGGTGGTAAGCTACTTTCGTAGCCACAGCTGCCCTGGGGTAGACTGACGGAAGCGTGGCTGCCAATTTGCGCCTACGGCCCCTCCGACCAGCACCTATCATTCATTCAACATTCATTCACCGGTGTGAGCGGCACCAGGGGCAAGGGTGAAGTGTCCTGCCCAAGGACACAACGGCATGGTATGAGGCAGGGAGCGAACCTGCAACCCTCAGGTTTCTGACACGGGCGCTCTACCCACTATGCCATGCCGCCCCAATGATGTGCAGGGATGTTTTCTAATGACCGTAAGTCTTAAAACTATACAAAGTATTGGTTAGAATGCTTAGAATTGGTTAGTAATGATTAGAATCTGCGCTTTTGAATGATATACTAGTTACTATGTAATCGAATTAGTTACTATGGTAATCGAATTAGTTACTAGGGTAATGTAAGTCACAGCAGCTCAGACGAGGCACCAAGCAGTGTGGGTGGGGAGTGTTTTCACAGAGTGTTTCCAGAGCCTGAAATGTGGGTGTCAGGGACAGACGCGGAAGGAGATTTATGCAACAAAGTTCTACAAGAAAAGGGATATTATGTCAGATTGTAGGGTTTTGGTTTGTTTTTTACCCTTCGCATTCATATTTTGCCGTGTTTGTTGCATTTTTGTTGTGTTTCACTTGATTGTAAAATATTTGGATGGGGAGGGGGTGTGACGTTCATATGTTGTCAATATTCAGTGTTTTATCCTTCATAGTTAAAGGCCTACTGAAATGAAATGTTCTTATTTAAACGGGGATAGCGGATCCATTCTATGTGTCATACTTGATCATTTCGCGACATTGCCATATTTTTGCTGAAAGGATTTAGTAGAGAACATCGACGATAAAGTTCGCAACTTTTGGTCGCTGATAAAAAAAAAGCCTTGCCTGTACCGGAAGTAGCGTGACGTCGCAGGTTGAAGGGCTCCTCACATTTCCCCATTTTTTACACCAGCAGCAAGAGCGATTCGGGCCGAGAAAGCGACGATTACCCCATTAATTTGAGACAGGATGAATGATTCGTGGATGAGGAACGTGAGAGTGAAGGACTAGAGTGCAGTGCAGGACGTATCTTTTTTCGCTCTGACCGTAACTTAGGTACAAGGGCTCATTGGATTCCACACTTTCTCCTTTTTCTATTGTGGATCACGGATTTGTATTTTAAACCACCTCGGATACTATATCCTCTTGAAAATGAGAGTCAAGAACGCAAAATGGACATTCACAGTGACTTTTATCTCCACGACAATACATCGGCGAAGCACTTTAGCTACGGAGCTAACGTGATAGCATCATGCTTAAATGCAGATAGAAACAAAAGAAATAAGCCCCTGACTGGAAGGATGGACAGAACATCAACAATACTACCATTCTCTGGACCTGTAACCACACGGTTAATGCTGTACCGCCTAACAAAGCCTAGCAATGCTGTTGCTAATGACGCCATTGAAGCTAACTTAGCTACGGGACCTTGACAGAGCTATGCTAAAAACATTAGCTCTCCACCTACGCCAGCCCTCATCTGCTCATCAACACCCGTGCTCACCTGCGTTCCAGCGATCGACGGCGCAACGAAGGACTTCACCCGATCCTCGATGCGGTCGGCGGCTAGCGTCGGCTCGCGTCGGATAGCGCGTCTGCTATCCGACTCAAAGTCCTCCTGGTTGTGTTGCTGCAGCCAGCCGCTAATACACCGATCCCACCTACAGCTTTCTTCTTTGCAGTCTCCATTGTTCATTAAACAAATTGCAAAAGATTCACCAACACAGATGTCCAGAATACTGTGGAATTTTGCGATGAAAACAGAGCTGTTTGTATTGGGATACAATGGTGCCAATACTTCCGCTTCAACCATTGACGTCACGCGCAAACGTCATCATACCTAGGCGTTTTCAGCCGGAAGTTTCCCGGGAATTTTAAAATTGCACTTTATAAGTTAACCCGGCCGTATTGGCATGTGTTGCAATGTTAAGATTTCATCATTGATATATAAACTATCAGACTGCGTGGTCGGTAGTAGTGGGTTTCAGTAGGCCTTTAATATTGTAAATCCCACATTCTTTATATTCATGTACATTCTGGGTGTCTCATTCAGTAGAACATTTAAAATTCCATTCCGTTTAGCTTATATATATATATATAAGCTAACGTTTTTAGCTTTCAATCAGACATTATTGTGAGGTTTTGTATTAGTGTTCCTAAAAATAGGACCTAAACACACACATATTGTACAGCAGATTGTCACAGCTTATATATGTGTGTGTGTGTGCGTGCGTATATTTATATTTATATACATATATATACATAGATAGATAGATATACCGGCCCCCAGACACATTTTTTTCTCTAAATGTGGCCCCCAGGTCAAAATAATTGCCCAGGCCTGCTTTATTAGAAGAAAAGTAACACAGGTCTAGCAGGAACTCAGAAAGCAACATAACACTTTAACATCCATCCATCCATTTTCTACCGCTTATTCCCTTCGGGGTCGCAGGGGGCGCTGGAGCCTATCTCAGCTACAATCAGGCGGAAGGCAGGGTACACCCTGGACAAGTCGCCACCTCATCACAAGGCCAACACAGATAGACAGACAACATTCACACTCACATTCACACACTAGGGCCAATTTAGTGTTGCCAATCAACCTATCACAGAAGATAATGAACCCACAATGAAGGAGGGGACAAAGTGGAACTAAATATAACTAATTTACAGTGAGGAACAGGTGTGCTGGCAGAAGAAGAAACAGAACCAAAAAGGTGCTGCAAAACACAGAGACTAAACAGGAAATACTGACAAAACAAGAGCAGCAGGACAGGAAATGATACCAAACACAGGAAAATAACGAACAAAGTCCAAACTGTCTTGTGGGATCACGACAGATGACCTGATAATAGCTAATTACTTTCTGCTCTAGAGCGATTCCATCTACACTTCCTAAAATTTACCAAGCACTTATTTCTTGCTGTGGTTTACTCGGTGCATTTACTTTGTGTGTAACAAGTTCAGCGACGTCCTTCAGTGACATTGATACCGTAAGAAATATAGTTTATTTGCTGCGATGGATGTACGCTTTGTCAGCCGGGAGACCAAAATTAAGTATCAGCTAGGGGAGATTGTTTTTTGTGATCTGCAATAAAAGGCATAAATTAGCGTAGGTCAATCATGTAGTTTTGGCGCATACCGAATCATTTTCTTTGTATGAAATACTCCATCGAGCTCCAGTTGCGTACAAGGTACATCTGCATTTTTCTCCTTTTGGTAACACTTTAGTATGGGGAACACATACTCACCATTAATTAGTTTCTTATTAACATGCAAATTAATAACATATTGGCTCTTGATTAGTCATTATTAAGTACTTATTAATGCCTTATTCTGCATGGCCTTATTATACAACCAGTAAGCCATTAACTAAGAGTCTTCCCAAAATAACCTCAGCATGATTGCTTATTAGTAACCCTAACCCTTATATGTACCCCTAGTGTCCAAATAACTCTAAATTAAGTATTTGTTACTTTAATAAGCAACTAATTAATGCTGAATATGTTCCCCATACTAAAGTGTTACCCTCCTTTTTTCTATTTGCACGACAAGCTCAAAATCTATTCTATTTATTCTATGATTATTTATTCCTATTTATATCCTACTCCATTTATATCTTATTCTATTCACATTAACGTGTACATACGATCGTTCTTGAGGTACTCAATGGGCTAAAGCTGGGACCTAAGGCACTTAATTTTGTGCCTTCTGATATGACAATAAAGTTACTTGAATACACTTTGACGCAACTCTTGGATTTAGCAGTGTCCTCACCCCACCACGCCTACTAGGTTGGTAATTGAGTGAAATTAATTGGCCACTGTTTTTACATTATAGAGCTATTAAGTTAAAGTTAAAGTACCACTGATAGTCACACACACACTAGGTGTGGTGACATCACCCTCTGCATTTGACCCATCCCCTTGTTCCACCCCCTGGGAGGTGAGGGGAGCAGTGAGCAGCAGCGGTGGCCGCGCTCGGGAATCATTTTGGTGATTTAACCCCCAATTCCAACCCTTGATGCTGAGTGCCAAGCAGGGAGGTAATGGGTCCCATTTTTATATTCTTCGGTATGACTCGGCCGGGATTTTAACTCTACTCTACCGATCTCAGGGCTAACACTTTAACCACAAGGCCACTAAATCCACCAAATTTTATAAGTAAAAAATATTTTACATTTATTCGCCACACCGGACTATAAGCCGTAGTCTTATAGTCCGGTTTGTAGATGTTTATTGACATACCTTAATTGTTTCCAAACAGTGCCTGTAACACGGCAGTAAAACGGCTGACCAAACAAAACAGAAGTCATCGTCATGGACCCAGTAGCTGTGGAAGTTAGCTCTCCAATCAGCTTAACAGACTCAACAACTCCACGGTGATGTTTTGGTGAATTTACTGAGGAATTTGTGAAACTGAAAGAATACAAACAGAATGCCATTGCAAGTTAAAAATACTAACACAGACACTTGTAAACGTGTTAGCATATTCTCTAATAGCTTGATTACTTTACGATAGCGCATACAAATATGCATGAAAACATTTCTGCAGATATCCCACATGGGACGGTTTAGTAAGCATGAATTGTTTTAGTTATGTTGTAAAACTTACAAACGTTGCATGGAGTGATTAGTTATGGAAGCATTATTGTAGCAAAATTATTTTGCAAACGTGTATCTCAATCTGTGCACGTGTAATACAATTTGCGTGCGTGTGTACTAATTTGAGTGTCTGTATATCAATCCGAGTGTGTGCATTCAGATCCACGTACGTGTGTTTTTAGATCCATGTAAGTAGAGAGCTTATCGAGGGCTTCTTT